>NC_143547.1:58748867-59053341 GCF_031878675.1 Megascapheus bottae | reverse complement strand
ATGAAGCCTACTTGGTCATATTATTTTATTATTGTTTTACATCTGAAGGAAGGTGGGAGGGCACAGAAACAGTGGAAATTTGGGAAAGGACAGCAGAAGGGCCCATCAGTTATTTGCACTAGACATGGATGAAAATTAACTAAGCTACTCAAGGGCAGTGAGGGGAGAGAGGAAATAGAAAGAAAGAGGAAAAGCTGAAACTAAGTTACAGGTAGGAAATGTACATATCACTCAATCAAGAAGAAATAATTTTATCATTAATGTTTTTTTTTTCATTTGAGGTTATGTTTTTGTTTTATTGTAATTAATAGAATGGTTACATTATATTTGCCAGATAGAAGGTGAATTACTTCACAAACATTTATACCCTTTCTCATGTTTTGGTTCCCATTTCCCCCCCCAACCCCACCCCTCGTCTTGTTCTCCCCTGTACCCTATCCTATTTCAAATAGCCAAATAAACATATACACAATATATCTGATAACAAAGTAAGATACTATAACAAGATGAAATAATCAAGGAGCAGCAAAAGAGATGAGAAATAACATACTACATTAAGGACAATAATCATAAATCTTATGTCTTTGTTTCTATATCCTAGAGGTCCTTTCTCATTAATGTTCTAAGAGTTAGTTAAGATATTTTTCCTATATAAAACTTGAGGTCTTTGCATTTTTTGTTAATCATAAGCTCTGCAAATCAGAATGATGACCAATATAAGTGTCAATGTAAAAGTGATTATGTCATGGCGCCGAGACAATAGGGATGCTGCCTAGCTTTCTCTGACAAAAAGAGAGAACCAGGGAGTCCCACGAGCCAACTTTCTAAAAAAATCCACAACAACAAACTCAAAAAGCAACGGAGAAGGACTCAAACTGGAAAAGAAATCCAGATAAAGCTCACATCCAACTTTCTCAAAGAATTCGGAACGCGAGGACCCCTCCCCCACCTCTCCCCCAAAGCCGCACCGGACCAAGCCAGGAAAAGCTGCTTGAGCGGGCGCTGGCTCCACGCGGGGAAAGCGGGGGCGGGCACCGGCTCTAACCCACGAAAAGCGGCGGCAGTGGAGGGCACCAGGCTGGGAGCCCAACGGCTGCAGAAACCAGCACAGAACCGGGCCAGCGAACGGCGGAAGCAGAGGAACCCAGACACGGAACCAGAACAGCAAGCAGCGGAACCCAGACGCAGAACACAGGCGGCAGCAGAGACCCGAGGGGAGTGAAAGACTCCATACCATCGTGGAGCACCCGCAGATGGACGCAGAGGCTTGAGTAATACAGCGCACCCCCAAACACATCGGGAAAGCGGAGCGGGTGCCAAGCAATAGAACTTAACTCAGACCCCAACACCCAGCCCCAGAAAGACTGGCGGGAACAGGGGGGCAAGGAATTTAGAATCCTGTCCCTCCCCTCAACAGCCCCCTCCCTCAGGCCATTGACTGGAGATTGACAGGCGGGCTACCCATAAGACCCAGCACCCCACCAAGGGAGGCGGGGCTGTCCCAACTCCCACCCGCCTAACGGGCTCAACCCCCAGCCCTCTGACTGGAGACTGACAAGCGAGCGGACCCTAAGACTCAGCACCTGACCAGGGGAGGCGGAGCTGTCCCAGCTCCCACCCGCCCACCAGGCTCCTCACCCAGGCCACTGGATCTGGAGAGTGGAGGACTTTGAGACCCTGCCTTACAACAGTGGGTAGGGGGTGCGGGTAAATAGGAGCCAGCATCTGCCCCCCCTCAATTCTCAAGCGGGGCATCCTCCAGCTGGGAATTCTGAGCAAGACACCACCAAGGGCCCCCCCCACAGTCACAGACTCTGACAAAGCAATGGAAACACAGCAGGGATCTGAAGGGCCAACCAGCAGCCAAGCTCCCCCTCTGAGAACCAAAAAGGCGGGACTCTGCCCTTGAAGCCAAAGTCCCCAGCTGGGCCCCGCCCCTGGGAACAGAGGGGCCTCCTGCTGGTCCTGCTGAGAGCTCCTGAAACTCTCAATCCCAAGACCCTTGGCTTGGGGCCGCCCCTGGAAGCAGCACAGGAAAACATCCGCCAACCGCGCTCAGACAGAAGCTCGCAGATCCATCCCATGGTCCACTGTGAGGCCACTGGTTGGGCTAAGAGCTAGTCGCGCAGCAACACATAAGTTTTATTCTAATACTTTCCAAACTTTGTACTCAAATACTCTACCTACTTACCCCCTGACCTCTCTAATTCTATTTTTCTATCTCTGGACCTCTAATCCTCTTTCAACCTTTATATTGCATGGATCTACACTTGATGGCTGTTGAGCAACATTGTATATCTAGGTGTTTAATTATCCTCTAGGCTCAGAGGGACTTAAAGACAATAGAGATTGGATTGAGAGGCTTATTGTTTTGGATATAAATCGCTTATCAGTGAATAATTAGACTAGTCCGTATCTGCACGAAAAGAAAGAGTGATAACACCAATCAAAACTTGTGAACATCTAGAGTCTGCCAGCTACAGAGGTCTAGATTGGTTATATCTGAAAAACTATAATCGTGTTTAGTATTAATCTTGCTCCCATTTTCAAATGGGCAGAACAAGAAACTCAAGAAAACTGTCAAATCAAGAAACAACGTCTCCCACCTCCCCCACCCAATGTAAACAGCCAATGGAACAGACACTGGCAAGCCTAGAGGAGAGTCTTCCAAGTGCTGTACAAATGCAATTGATAAACATCATTAATGAAAAATGTGAAAATATAAAGAAAGAGATAAGGGAGGAAGCCATAGCTGAACAAGAGGAAACCATAAACAAGGTGATAAGTGAAAAAGAAGGAGCCATAAAGGAAGCCATAATAAAGGCTGTTCAAACAAAGATGGATGAATTCATAGAATCCACAAATAAAAAGGTGACCGAACTCCAGCAAATGTTCAAAGAAAATAAAGCTACTGAGCTAACCACTCAAATGGAAATCAAGGAGCTAAAGAAATCCATACATGATCTAAAAGAAGAAATGCAAGGCATTAAAAATGAGCAATTAGTAGCAAGGGAGATGAAAAATAAAGTAGATAGCTTTGATAGCAGGTTAGACAATGCAGAGGAGAGAATTTCCGGGGCTGAAGATAATTTAGTTATTATAGAGAAAGAACAGAAAATGAGTCAATCCAAATCTAGGAAAAATGAGAGAGCGCTTCAGGAGGTCCAAGATACAATTAGGAAGCCTAATTTAAGGCTAATTGGTATTGAGGAGGGTCTGGAGAAAGAGGTCAATGGTATTGGAAATATACTTCAGGGAATCATCTCAGAGAACTTCCCAAATATCCAGAAGGGTAGACCCATCCAGATACAAGAAGCTTTTAGAACCCCAAACAGACCTGACCAGAAAAGAACATCTCACCGCCACATCGTAATCCGAACTGGATCAGTAGAAACCAAACAAAGGATCCTAAAGGCAGCCAGGAAAAAGGGTTCAGTAACCTATAAAGGAAAATCAATCAGAATAACCCCAGATTACTCAGCAGAGACCATACAAGCAAGAAGTGACTGGAAGCATATATGTCATGCCCTTAAGTCAAATAACTACCAACCAAGAATACTGTACCCATCTAAGCTCTCATTCATAACTGAGGGAACAATAAAAACATTCCATTCCAGGAAAAAGCTGCAACAATATGTCGCAACAAAACCAACACTACAGAGAATTCTGAAAGATGTTCTATACATAGAAAACCAAAATAAAGGCAATATAGGGAAAGAAATGGCACCTAAACAGCATACCACCTAAGGACCACAAGAACTGTCAAGACACAGGCTCAAATAAAAGCTTTTAAAAATGGTAGGACCTAATAAATATCTCTCAATCCTAACTCTCAATATCAATGGACTCAACTCTCCAATTAAACGGCATAGGCTGTCTAGTTGGATCAAAAAGCAAGAGCCATCGTTCTGCTGTATTCAAGAGACACATCTTACCCCAAAAAACAAGCATGTTTTGAAAGTGAGAGGTTGGAATAAACTGTATCAAGCTAACGGCCCCCATAAACAGGCTGGAGTTGCCATCCTCATATCAGATAAAATAGACTTCAAACCAAAATTAGTAAGAAAAGACAAAGAAGGTTACTACATACTACTAAAGGGATCTTTCCTCCAGGAAGACATAACGATCCTAAATATTTACACACCCAATCCCGGAGCTCCAAACTTCATCAAGCAAACTTTACTTACACTGAAACCATACATAGATCGAAATACAGTGATTGTCGGTGACTTTAACACACCACTTTCACCTATGGACAGATCAACAAGGCAAAAACTCATCAGAGAAACCTTAGAACTGAACAACTATATAGACCAACTAGATCTAACAGACATCTGCAGAATATTCCACCCAGCAACAACACAATATACGTTTTTCTCAGCAGCACATGAACATTTTCCAAAATAGATCACATCTTAAGCCATAAAACAAACCTGGACAGATTCAGAAACACAGAAATTATTCCATGCACACTCTCAGACCACAAAGGCATCAAACTGGAACTGAACACACATCTCCACCAACGAAAACCCTGTAACTCATGGAGACTGAACAACACATTATTGAATCACCAATGGGTCATTGAAGAGATCAGAACAGAAATCCAACAGTTTATGAAATTTAACAGTAAGGAGCACACAAAATACCAACTCCTTTGGGACACAGCAAAGGCAGTATTCAGAGGAAAATTTATAGCGCTGAGTGCCTACAACAACAAGTTGGAAAAATTGCAAACCAACAAGTTAATGTCCCACCTGAAGCTCCTGGAAAAAGAGCAACAAACCAACCCTAATCCCAGTAGAAGAAAGCAAATAATTAAAATCAAAGCAGAATTAAATGATTTGGAATCCAAAAAAACTATAGAAAGAATCAACAAAACAAGGAGTTGGTTCTTTGAAAGAATCAACAAAATTGACAAGCCCTTAGCAAATCTTACCAAAAAAAGAAGAGAGTATATCGAAATAAACAAAATCGCAGATGAAAATGGTAATATCGCGACAGAAATTACCAAGATCCAGAATATCATGAGGGAATACTTCTCAAACCTTTATGCCAACAAATTTGAGAATCTAGATGAAATGGATGAATTCCTAGCCAATATTAACACACCCACACTGAACCAAGAAGAACTAAGCCAACTCAACAGGCCTATTTCAAGCTCTGAAATAGAAATGGCAATTAGAGAACTTCCACCTAAGAAAAGCCCAGGGCCAGATGGATTCACAGCTGAATTCTATAAGGTCTTCAAAGCAGAGCTCACACCAATACTCCTCAAGCTCTTCAACGAAATTGAAAATGAAGGTTCTTTACCAAACTCATTCTGTGAAGCCAGTATAACCCTCATCCCCAAACCAGACAGAGATTCATCAAAGAAAGAGAACTATAGACCTATATCTTTGATGAACATCGATGCAAAACTTCTCAACAAAATACTGGCCAACCGTCTACAACAACTTATCAAAAAAATTATACACTATGATCAAACTGGATTCATGACAGGGAGGCAAAACTGGTTCAACAAATGCAAATCAATTAATATAATTCAGCACATCAACAGGAGCAAAGACAAAAATCACATGATTGTCTCAATAGACGGGGGAAAGGCATTTGACAAGATCCAACACCCCTTTATGTTAAAAGCTCTGGAGAAACTAGGAATCCATGGAACATTCCTCAATGTAATAAAGGCTGTGTATGAGAAACCTACTGCTAGTATTACACTTAATGGTGAAAATCTAAAGCCATTCCCTCTAAAATCGGGAATGAGACAAAGATGCCCACTCTCTCCACTCCTCTTTAATATAGTACTAGAATTCCTAGCCAGTGCAATAAGGCAAGAAGCAAGCATAAAGGGGATCCAAGTAGGGAAAGAGGAAATAAAGCTATCCCTCTTTGCAGATGACATGATTCTGTATTTAAAGAATCCTATAGACTCTACTCCCAAGCTCCTTGAGCTGATCCAAAGCTTTGGAAGAGTACCAGGCTATAAAATCAACCCTCAAAAATCAACTGCCTTCCTTTATGCCAACAGTGAGAGGAACGAGGCAATAATCAGGAAAGAAACTCCTTTCACAATAGCCTCAAAGAAAATAAAGTACCTAGGAATTAGCTTAACTAAGAATGTAAAGGACCTTTTTGACGAAAACTTTAAAACCCTAAAAAAGGAAATTAAAACAGAACTAAGGAAATGGAAAAACCTCCCATGCTCCTGGATTGGAAGAATCAACATTGTGAAAATGACAATCTTGCCAAGAGCTATCTACAAATTCAATGCAATATCCATCAACATACCAATGTCATTCTTTAAAGAAATAGAAGAGGCAACCCAAAATTTCATATGGAATAATAAAAGACCCCGTATAGCAAAAACACTTCTTAGCAGAAAGAACAGCGCTGGAGGAATTTCAATTCCAAACTTTAGACTCTATTACAGAGCTATAATTCGCAAAACAGCTTGGTACTGGCACAGGAACAGGCCTGAAGACTAATGGAATAGAACTGAGGACCCAGATATTAAACCACAGACCTATGGCCACCTAATCTTTGACAAGGGAGCCAAAAAAATAGAATGGAAGAAAGACAGCCTCTTCAACAAGTTGTGCTGGCAGAACTGGTTAAGCACCTGCAGAAAACTAAAGCTGGATCCTTCTTTGTCACCGTGCACTAGAATTAACTCCAAATGGATCAAAGACCTGGAGGTAAAAGCTGACACACTGAAAACTCTACAGGAAGGAATAAGAGATACACTAGGCCTCCTTGGCACAGGTCGAAACTTTCTTAATAAGGACCAAGAATCACAACAAATCAGAGAAAGGCTGGATAAGTGGGACTGCATTAAACTGCAGAGCTTTTGCATGGCAAAGGATATAGCTACTAAACTAATCAGGAAGCCTACAGAGTGGGAGAAGATCTTCACCAACCAAACAACGGACAAAGGCCTCATATCTAAAATATATCAACAACTCAAAAAATTGAATCACTCCAAAACTAACCTCCAAAGTAACAACCATCCCATTAAAAAATGGGCCAAAGACTGAAAGAGAGTCTTCTCTGAAGAAGAAACCAAAATGGCCTATAGACACATGAAGAAATGCTCAACATCTCTGGTCATAAAAGAAATGCAAATCAAAACAACGGTAAGATTCCACCTCACTCCAGCTAGAATGGCCAGGATCAGGAAAACGAATGACAACAGATGCTGGAGGGGATGTGGCCAGGAGGGATCACTACTACACTGTTGGTGGGAGTGCAAACTTGTTCAACCACTATGGAAAGCAGTGTGGCAGTGCCTCAAAAGGCTAAACATAGAACTCCCCTATGACCCAGCAATTCCACTACTTGGCATTTACCCAACCATCCAGAATCAAGGACATACTAAACCCACTAGCACAACAATGTTCATTGTGGCACCATTCACCATAGCAAAGATATGGAACCAGCCTAGATGTCCGTCAGTTGATGAGTGGATCAACAAGATGTGGTATTTGTACACAATGGAATTCTATGCTGCTGTCAGAAAGAATGACATCGCCCCATTTGTTAGGAAATGGAAAGACTTAGAAAAAATCATATTAAGTGAAGTAAGCCAGACTCAAAGGAACTTAGGCTCAATGGTTTCCCTCATTCATCATAATCAGTAGAAACCTTGGGCTCTACTAGCAGAGATTTGCAATAGAGCAAAATCTTGATACATAAGGCCATATAATGTGAAGCTAATTGAAAGGACCTCCAGGATAGTGAAACAAAAGCCATATAATGAATGATTGTTGTCCTTAATGTACTATGTTGTCTCTCATCTCCTTTGCTGTCCCTTGGTTATCTCATATTGGTATAGTATCTCACTTTGTTATCTGATATATTGAATTTATTTGTATTTGGATATTTGAAATTTGATAGGGAAGGGGGGAAAGTCAAGACGGGTGGAGGGTGTGGCTGCGGAGGGAAACGGGTACCAAGACATGTGAAAGGGTATCAATGTATGTGAATTAATGCACCTTCTATCTGGCAAATATTATGTAACCCTTTTACTAATTACAATAAAAAATAAAAACAAAATAAAAAAAATAAAAAAAGTGATTATGTACATAATTATGCCATCTCAATAAAGAAAAAAAACACATAATATGCAGGAAAAGTTTATTTCCTCTAAATCTTAAAGGTAATCTGTGGATCAACAGGGCTACATCTTTCATATTAAATTTTACACCATATACTTTTTACAACTGGATAATGAGTGTTACTTAAGCCCTGGAGAAACATATTTTTTAAGCACAATGTTTGCCAAATATAGATGATTAACAATAAGGGTAATCAATTTAATATTATGAATAAAAGTATAGTGAAAATGAAAAAATAGATACATTTCTTATTTCAAAAAGACTTTAACCCTCTATATGTTACCCCAACAATAAAATACCAAAAAAAAGACTGTATGTGTGTACATTTACCAACTGAACACACAACGCAGTCAACAAAACACCAATGAGTTGGAGGTTTTTCTCTAGATTGATGTCAGACAGTGGCATCAAGTTCAGGAGACAGGGACCAGTGAGAATCTTTTGAGATTTTCCAGTATGTTCTTCAAATGGATAGATAAGAAGTCTCCAGGTTCTTCCTTCTACCTCTCTCTCAGTTTCTAGTTAAGAAGTAAGCAGTTTTACTTCATTACATAGTCTTTGGAAAGATTGCTGCCTTGTCAAAAGCTCCATAGCAAATGGGACAAAGATCATATAGTAGTACTCTGAACTATGAACCAAGACGAATATTTCCTTTTTTTTTGGTCAGTCCGGAGCTTGAGATCAGGGCGTGAGCACTGTCCTTTGACCTTTCTCAAGTCTACAGCTCTACCACGTGAGCCTCAGCACCACTTCCAGCTTTTTTATTTTATATGTATGTGGTACCGAAGAATTGAACCCGGGCCTTTGTGCATGCTAGGCAAGCACTCTACCACTAGGTCAAACACCCATCCTGAATATTTCTTTTTAATAAATTGATTATCTACAATATTTAAGAATCAAAAATCTAACTAACACAGACACAAGTGTATATTATATGACAACACAGTCATACAACCAATTTTAAGAAATTCATTTAAACATTCATTTTTAAACAAATGTGATTCAATTCCATGTATTACCTGTCTCTATCTCTTATCTCTATCCCTATGTATATCCATCTATGTATTTATCAGTCTACTGATGTATCTATCTATCTGTCTTTCTGTTACTGATTAAGGGGGCTGTTACCAGTCAGACAATTTTCTAAATGTGTGATTTGACATTGTATCCAATCAATAATTTCCAGTCTTGCAAAAGAAACAAGAGTTTTGATTCTGAAAAATTCATTTTAAAATTGGCAATGTGACATTTACAGTAATACCATACAGAATAATGAACATGACTTTAATTCAATTTATTATTATTCAGTCATTAGCATTTATTTGTATTTTCTTACAATTTTCTAATTAGATTTATATTGTTTTTAAAACTAAGATTTACAAGCTTTTATTGATTTATATTATGAACAATATTGACTAACAAGTTTTAATATCACTTGGTTTTGAGCTTCAAACAGCACATAATATATTCACACATTCCAGTTTAGTTGCTTCTTTCACTTGTTATAAATTTTCGCAAAAGAAAACAGATTCAAATTAGGTTCTAAATCACTTAAGGGCATCAATATAGCCTTTATCTTCTTGTTATGGTTGTGTCTGTACATTCCCAATTTGAGAAAACATGAATATCTACTCTTTCATTAAAGAGTGAAGCATTATTACTAAATATAAAATGCTTTCCTCCAGTGCTATTAGGAACTGGTAACAGGTCTACCTTTGTTAACCCACAAATAATTTTAAAATTAAGATATATGTCAACACTGTATTTCCATTCAAGTAGTTATAAATTTATGCATTCCAGAAGATTACAGTAAAACAGATATTTTTAAATGTCTCATTGTGACAACCATCCCATTAAAAGATGGGCCAAAGAACTAAAGAGACACTTCTCTGAAGAAGAAATAAGAATGGCCTACAGACACATGAAGAAATGCTCGACATCTCTGTTCATAAAAGAAATGCTGGGTGACAAAGAAGGATCCAACTTTAGTTTTCTGCAGGTGCTTAACCAGTTCTACCAGCACAACTTGTTGAAGAGGCTATCTTCCTTCCATTCTATTTTTTTGGCTCCCTTGTCAAAGATTAGGTGGCCATAGGTCTGTGGTTTAATATCTGGGTCCTCAGTTCTATTCCATTGGTCTTCAGGCCTGTTCCTGTGCCAGTACCAAGCTGTTTTGATAATTATAGCTCTGTAATAGAGTCTAAAGTTTGGAATTGAAATTCCTCCAGCGCTGTTCTTTCTGCTAAGAAGTGTTTTTGCTATACGGGGTCTTTTATTATTCCATATGAAATTTTGGGTTGCCTCTTCTATTTCTTTAAAGAATGACATTGGAATGTTGATGGGTATTGCGTTGAATTTGTACAACATAAAGAAATCCCGACAAAACCTTGTTTATAAAGAGGGGAGAAGTGTAGGAATGGGAATATGGTAAGGGTGGGATTTTAATCAAAATGATAAGAATGTGATTGGGAAAATGTCTTAGAAATGAAAGGATTTCAGAGTACTTTCCTAAGAATAACTACGAACATCAGTGATCAGTCTCCTTCAATATATGCAATAGAGTATTTATCTATCTATATATAACATTTAGAATGTACATAAAGAAACTCTTATCTACACACACACTCACATACCACAACAAACCAAGCAGGAGAACAAAATGTGAAGTGAATGCATCTACAGAATACACTTTGCCTGGGAATGTGGCTAGGTGGTAAATTGCTTGCATAGCATGAATGAAGCCCTGGGTTCAGTTCTTCAACCACATAACCAAAATTTAAAAAAAAAAAAACAATACACTTGGAAAAGCCTTCAATTCCTATTTGGGATGAATGATAAAGGAAGAATGACATACCATCTCACATCAATTGATTATCAAAAAGCAAAAAAGGACAATAAATACTGATAGCATTGGGGGGAAAATGAAACTCATACATAATATTTATCAAAATGTAAATTAGCTCATCTATTATTTAAATCACTATTGAAGTGGTTAAAAAATTAAAATTAGAACTACCATAAGAATTAACAATCTTACTATTCAGTATATATACTAAAAGTATAGATCTGTTTGTTAAAGAGTAATTTACCCTCCAATACTTACTACAACATTATTAGCAAAACTAAATTGTGTAATCAATCATCTGTGGATGAATAGGTACACAAAAAATGTGGCATTTGGGTATATGAACATACATATATATACATATACATATGTATATATATATATGTATATATATATATATATATCAAATTGGAACTGAACACACATTTCCACCAACGAAAACCCTGTAAATCACGGAGACTGAACAACACATTGTTGAATCAACAATGGGTCATCGAGGAGATCAGAACAGAAATCAAACAGTTTATGAAATTTAACAATAAGGAGCACACAAAATACCAGCTCCTTTGGGACACGGCAAAGGCAGTACTTAGAGGAAAATTTATAGCTCTAAGTGCCTATAACAACAAGTTGGAAAAAGCGCAAACCAACAAGTAAATGTGTCACCTTAAGCTCCTGGAAAAAGAGCCAGAGCCACAAACCAACCTTAATCCCAGTAGAAGTAAACAAGTTATTAAAAATCAAAGCAGAATTAAATGATTTGGAATCCCAAAAAACTATAGAAAGAATCAATAAAACAAGGAGTTGGTTCTTTGAAAGAATTAACAAAATTGACAAACCCTTAGCAAATCTTACCAAAAAAAGAAGGGAGCATATTGAAATAAACAAAATCACAGACGAAAATGGTAATATCATGACAGAAATTACCAAGGTCCAGAGTATCATGAGGGAACACTTCTCAAACCTTTACGCCAACAAATTTGAGAATCTAGAAGAAACAGATAAATTCCTAGCAAATATTAACATAAACACACTGAACCAAGTACTATCCCAACTGAACAGGCCTAATTCAAGCACTGAAATAGAAATGGCAATAAGGGAACTTCCACCTAAGTAAAGCCGAAGGCCAGATGGATTCACAGCTGAATTCTATAAGGTCTTCAAAGCAGAGCTCACACCAATACTCCTCAAGCTTTTCAACAAAATTGAAAATTAATGTTCTTTACCAAACTCATTTTATGAAGCCAGTATAACCCTCATCCCCAAACCAGACAGAGATTCATCAAAGAAAGAGAACTATAGACCTATTTCTTTGATGAACATTAATGCAAAACTTCTCAACAAAATACTGTCCAACCATCTACAAAAACTTATCAAAAAAATTATACACTATGGTCAAACAGGATTCATCACAGGGAGTCAAAGCTGGTTCAACATACTCAAATCAATTAATATAATTCAACACATCAACAAGAGCAAGGACAAAAATCACATGACTGTCTCAATAGATGCGGAAAAGGCATTTGACCAGATCCAACACCCCTTTATGTTAAAACCTCTGGAGAAACTAGGGATCCATGGAACATTCCTCAATATAATAAAGGCTGTGTATCACAAACCGACAACTAATATTATACTTAATGGAGAAAAGCTAAAGCCATTCCCTCTAAAATCAGGAACGAGACAAGGATGCCCACTCTCCCCACTCCATTCCAAGCCAGTGCAATAAGGCAAGACGCAAGCATAAAGGGGATCCAAGTAGGGAAAGAGTAAGTAAAACTAGCCCTCTTTGCAGATGACATGATTCTGTATTTAAAGAATCCTGTAGACTCTACTCCCAAGCTCCTTGAGCTGATTCAAAACTTTGGGGAGGGGGGTAGCAGGCTATAAAATTAACCCTCAAAAATCAACTGCCTTCCTCTATGACAACAGTGAGAGGAAAGAGGCAACAATCAGGAAAGCAACTCCTTTCGCAATAGCCTCAAAGAAAATAAAGTACCTAGGAATTAGCTTAATTAAGAATGTGAAGGACCTTTTTGATGAAAACTTTAAAACCCTGAAAAAGGAAATTAAAGCAGAACTGAGGAACTGGAAAAACCTCCCATGCTCCTGGATTGGAAGAATCAACATCGTGAAAATGACAATCTTGCCAAGAGCTATCTACAAATTCAATGAAATACCCATCAATATCCCTATGTCATTCTTTAAATAAATAGAAGAGGCAAACCAAAATTTCATATGGAATAATAAAAGACCCCGTATAGCAATAACACTTCTTAGCAGAAAGAATAGTGCAGGAGGAATTTTGATACCAAACTTTAGACTCTATTATATAGCTATAATGACCAAAACAGCTTGGTACTGGAACAAGAACAGGCCTGAAGACCAATGGAATAGAACTGAGGACCCAAATGTTAAACCACAGACCTATGGCCACCTGATCTTTGACAAGGGAGCCAAAAAAATAGAATGGAAGAAAGATAGCCTCTTCAACAAGTGGTGCTGGCAGAACTGGTTAAGCACCTGCAGAAAACTGAAGTTGGATCCTTGTTTGTCACCCTGCACTAGAATTAACTCCAAATTGATCAAAGACCTGGAGGTAAAAGATGACACACTGAAAACTTTACAAGAAGGAACAGGAGATACACTAGGCCTCCTTGGCAAGGGCGAAACTTTCTTATCCAAGAATCACAACAAATCAGAAAAAGGCTGGATACGTGGGACTGTATTAAACTACAGAGCTTTGTATGGCAAAGGACATACCTAGTAAATTAATTAGGAAGCCTACAGAGTGGGAGAAGATCTTCACCAACCATACAACAGACAAAGGCCTCATATCTAAAATATATCGACAGCTCAAAAAATTGAATCACTCCAAAACTAATCTCCAAAGTAACAACCATCCCATTAAAAAATAGGCCAAAGTCTTAAAGGGAGTCTTCTCTGAAGAAGAAAAAAAATGGCCAGTAGACACATGAAGAAATGCTCAACCTCTCTGATCATAAAAGAAATGCAAATCAAAACAATGCTAAGACTCCACCTCATTCCAGTTAGAATGGCTAGGATCAGGAAAACTAATAACAATAGGTGCTGCAGGGGATGTGGCCAGGAGGGATCACTACTACACTGTTGGTGGGAGTGTATTCTCATTCAACCACTATGGAAAGCAGTATGGCAGTGCCTCAAAAGGCTAAACATAGAGCTCCCCTATGACCCAGCAATTCCACTCTTTGGCATTTACCCAACCATCCAGAAACTAGGGCATACTAAAGCCACTTGCACAACAATGTTCACTGCAGCATTATTCACCATAGCAAAGATATGGAACCAACCTAGATGTCCCTCAGTTGATGAGTGGATCAACAAGATGTGGTATTTGTACACAATGGAATTCTATGCTGCTGTCAGAAAAAATGACATTGCCCCATTTGTTAGGAAATGGAAAGACTTAGAAAAATTCATAGTAAGTGAAGTAAGGCAGACTCAAAGGAACTTAGGCTCAAAGGTTTCCCTCATTTGTCATAATCTGTAGAAACCTTGGGCTCTACTAGCAGAGATTTGCAACAGAGCAAAACCTTGATAAATAAGGCCATATAGTATGAAGCTAATTGAAAGGTCCTCCAGGATATTGCAACAAAAGCCATATAATGAATGATTGTTGTCCTTAATGTACTATGTTATCTCTCATCTCTTTTGCTGTCCCTTGGTTATCTCATATTGGTATAGTATCTCACTTTTTTATCTGATATATTGGATATATTTGTATTTGGTTATTTGAAATTGGATAGGGAAGGGGGGAAAACAAGATGAGGGTTGGGGGTGGTGGGGAAGGTAATGGGGACCAAGACATGTGAAAGGGTATTAATGTATGTGAATTAATGCACCTTCTATCTGGCAAATATCATGTAACCCTTTTATTAATTACAATAAAAGTATTAAAAATGTGGCATTTGGTTATATGAACATATATACATATATGTATATATATATATAGAGAGAGAAAGAAATAATGAAATATATATATAGAGAGAGAGAGAGAGAAAGAAATAATGAAATAACATTCAACCCATAAAAGAAGGATCTTACCAATTATGGCAAGATGAAAACTGTTACATTACGTGAAACAATGTAGATATCTCGAGAAAACTACCACAAGTATTCTTTTAGTATAGAATTCAAAATGTTTATCCCATAATCAGATTAGCCAATAGTAGTTAGTTGGTCTTTACTGGTTAAAGGACTTCCACAGATGCTCAGTATAGGTTTTAAATATTCAATTATAAATAAAATAAATTTTGGACATCTAGTGTTCCATGGAGTGACCATAGTTACTCATAATGTAAATGTGAAATTGGTGAAGAGAACTGATCTCAGGTTTTTCTAACAAAGAGCAAAAGGATATAATTAATGGTGGCTGACATGTAAATTAACTTAATTGTGCAATAATTTCATAGTACATGTTTATTTATCAAAATATCACTTTGGATAACTTATATGGATATAATTTTATTTATACTCAATACAAGAAAATAAAAGAGGAGGGATTTACAAATGTAACATTTGGAGCCTACTATGTGTCCTAGTGGCAGATTATTTGCCTAGCATGCACAAAATCCTGGGTTCGATTCCTGGGTACCACATACACAGAGAAAGCCAGAAGTGGTACTGTGTCTCAAGTGGTAGTGTGCTACCCTTAAGAAAGCTCAAGGGCAGTGCCCAGGCCCTGAGTGTAAGCCTCAGGACTGGCAAAAATAAATAAATCCATCCATTCATCCATCCATCCATCCATACATACATACATACATAAATACATTTGTCTTCCTGCTTCACCAAGAAGCAATAAAAGAGAAAAAATAAATGGCAAATTCTTGGAGAAGGTCAACTTAAACTAAACAAACAAAGAAGGAAATGATATTATACTTGACATTAATAATGAACAAAAACATAAATGAAGTCAGGCAAATTACCAGAAAGAAGCATTACTTCTTCAGCCAAGGAAAATGTAAGAGGTTCCTAACAGAATCATTTCCCTGTATTTCTCTGGAAGCATCCTGTCTAGGCAGTTTTATCAGGCTTCCAGCATGTATTCATATTTTGGTGAAATTAGTTTTGAATAATTTTATCAACTCTGCATCTATAATTTCTCAAAGGTGCAATTTTTACATAGTTGTATCCCTAATATATTCTTTAACTGTTTCTTCTCTATGAAAAGAAAAAGTTAAAGTTTCAACCTAATTTTCAGGAGAATTTATACTTTAAAGTCTGTTTTTTAATTATATATTATCTTCATTTAACTGGAAGCCTCCCAGTCTACAAAAGGATAATTCAAAACAGTGGTAATGATAGTTACTTTTCTCTAATCTATGAAATAATTCATAGATTTTATAGGTATTTTACGCTTTACTTTTTTGTGTTAAAATAAGTTAATATATATTCTATTCAACATTGCTTTTTGTAGAATCCAAACCAGCCTACTGTTAACACATAATAGGGTGAAACTAATTAAAAGGAACATAGGCTTGGCGAACTTGTTCATCTGGAAATATATACATTTTAACAAATTCTACTTTACTTTGATAAGTATGTTTATCAATGTGAGTGTGTCTAAACTAGTTACAAAATATTTGAATCAGTATTAGCATAAACTATGTAGTCAAAGATAATTGGTTTAATAATCAATATTGATTATTGATAATAAGAGATTCATCACTATATTTTCACTCTTGAATTACTGGAGCTAAGTTTCATACCTTGCATATTTTGAGTTTACTAAGTTTTTCATGTAAGAATACATTTTTAAAGTAAGTCCTGTTATTACTCTGAAGTAGTATACCTCAAGAAATAGTAATTTAAGGAGGAGCAGTATCTATAATAGTTAAAAGCCTTTGGTTGAATTTAACCAGAATCAAGACGAGTTCATGTTCCATGAGGAAGAGCTGCATTCCTTAAACATATTCTTGTTATCTCACCTAAAATGTAGATATTTTAAACCTATAGGGCAGTTATGAGTCCCAAAGAAGATAATCTGTGTCAAGCTGTGAGTTTATGGCAGTTGATATTAAAGATAACTCTTGGAAGATGATGATGTTATTTTTGAGATTTCCAAAATCCAGGAACAGGATAAACAACTGCATTCAATGACAAAATGTTTCAAGAAACAAGGTACAAAAATACCCTAGGTGACAAGGTGTTCCTGTGATTTCACATTAGACTGTGTCAAGGATAACTGGCAATGTCCACAATACCATAGGTTATCATGGTACAATTGAGAAGAAACAGAAGAAGACTCAGAGTAGGTGGTAGAGTTGAAAACATGAGAATGTCAAACTACCAAATTAGTAATCAGAGTTGAGACATTGGCAAAGTTAAGACAGTAACTGAAATAAAGAGGGATTATACCCTCTGTAAACTGAACAGATTTAAATTGGACCAACGTTGATGATTAAAAGAGTACAGTAGGTTTGAATCAGCTCAAGGAGCTTGGGAGTGGAGTCTATAGGGTCCTTTAATTGCAAAATCATGTCATCTGCAAAGAGAGAAAGTTTTACTTCCTCTTTCCCTATTTGGATCATGTGATTTTTGTCCTTGCTCCTGTTGATGTGTCGAATTTTATTGATTGATTTGCATATGTTGAAGCAGCTTTGCATCCCTGTGATGAATCCCTGTTTCATCATAGCGTAAGATTTTTTTGATGAGTTATTAAAGACAGTTGGCCAGTATTTTGTTGAGATGTTTTGCATCAATATTCATCAAGGAAATGGGTCTATAGTTCTCTTTCTTTGATGAATCTCTGTCTGGTTTGGGGATGAGGGTTATACCGTCTTCATAGAATGAGTTTGGCAAAGAGCCTTCATTTTCAATTTCGTTGAAGAGCTTGAGGAGTATTGGTGCGAGCTCTGCTTTGAAGACCTAATAAAATTCAGCTGTGAATCAATCTGGCCCTGGGATTTTCTTAGATGGCAGGTCTCTTATTGCAATTTCTATTTCAGTGCTTAAAATAGGTCTGTTTAGATGGATTAGGTCTTCTTGGTTCAGTTTGGGTATGTTAATATTGGATAGCTGGGTATAAAATTAACCCTCAAAAATAAACTGCCTTCCTATATGCCAACAGTGAAGGGAACGAGGCAACAATCAGGAAAGCAACTCCTTTTGCAATAGCCTCAAAGAAAATAAAGTACCTAGGAATTAACTTAACTAAGAATGTAAAAGACCTATTTGATGAAAACTTTAAAACCCTGAAAAAGGAAATTAAAGCAGAACTGAGGAAATGGAAAAACCTCCCATGCTCCTGGATTGGAAGAACCAACATCGTGACAATGGCAATCTTGCCAAGTGCTATCTGCAAATTCAACACAAAATCCATCAATATCCCGATGACATTCTATAAGAAATAGAAGAAGCAATCCAAAACTTCATATGGAACTGTGGGGAGCTGCGAGGGCTGCGCCTTAAAGATGGCGCCCGTTTCCAACTTCTGCCATGCCGACGGCGAGTGCTCTCTGTGAAAACAACTCCTTATATGGCTAAGTTTTGGCTTCTGGCTTGCTTCCGCGTAGTTGGCCCTATCGGCATCGCCCACGTGGCTTTTCAGGATTGGCTAGGCGGAGGTCATATAAGAGGGGATAGTCCCGGAAGAGGAAGAAGAAAAAGGAAGAAGGAGAAAGGAAGAAGCTTGTTAAGGGTTCCTGAATAAACCACTCGGAGAAGAATCCTGTGTCGCGTCTTCCTTGCTGGTCGAGGCGGAAGTGACAAGTGGTGGCCCGTACGGGGAAACACTTATACGGAGGATTCAGAACTCCTTGTGGTCAGGACGATGCACCGGAAAGTTCCCAGGTAAGTGGGAATCCGCAGTCAAACCGGGCATAGTTCGGGGCTCTACTCGGTAGATAAGAGAGAGAGCGGCAACCCGGGGAGAAACAAAAATAAAGGAAAAGTGAAAGCGTAACAAAGTGACAATTTTCTTAACTGAAGATGGGCGCCACGACGTCACATCCAATTTTTCTGGCCCTCGATGAACTATTGCGTTCTAAGGGGCTAAAACTAAGAAAGGGTACACTGCAAGGATTTCTTAATGAGTGTGAAACTGTGGCTCCTTGGTTTATTGTATCAGGGAATCTTACAGTAGCTTCTTGGGATAAATTAGGGAAGAATTTGGACTTTGCTTATGAGCAAGGCACGTTAAAAGCTGGAGTTAGAACCATTTGGAAAATGATTAGGGGGTGTCTTCAAGACCAGCGCTGTTGGGACGCTGTGGAAAATGGTTGGGTGGCACTAGAACAGCTGCAGGAGGAAAGATCTGAAAAGGCGTACAGTGAAAGTTCACTTAGCGAGAAAGGGAAAGCGTCCAGAAGACTTTACCCCGACCTGTCTGAGTATAAAGAGGAAGGAGGGTCTGATCTAAGCAGCTCAGAAGACGATGAGGAAGTACAGGCCTTGATACAACAAATGTGGAAGACTCGTTTAAAACGAGAAAAGGGGAAGCAAAGCAGTAAGTGGAATGTAGGGGAGGAGACTCCCGAGAGGAGTCCTCCAGCCACTGCCTCAGTGCCTCTAATTCCACCTCCCTATCAACAGGGGGCAGTTGGTCACACATTTTGCCCCGAGATGTGGAGGACAGTTCACACAGAATTGGCTTGTCCAGTTTTTCAGGACCAAAACCAACAGAAATATCATGAGCCACTTGAGTTTAAAGTGGTTAAGTCCTTGGCTGAGTCAGTTCGAACGTATGGCATAACTGCCTCCTTTACAGTGGCTCAGGTAGAGGCCTTGAAGAGAAATTGTATGACCCCTTCTGACTGGGCTGGACTTACTCGTGCCTGTTTGAGCCCAGGGCAATACTTGGACTGGTGAGCTTTTGTGTTGGAGTTTTCCAACGAACAGGCAGCAATTAATCAAGCAAATGGTCACGGACCCTGGGACAGGGACATGCTTCTGGGGCAGGGAAGATTTGATAACGTTCAAACAGGGTATCCACCGGAAGTGTATGAGCAAATTAATGACATTTGTATTAGAGCCTGGAAAGCCTTGCCTAATCGAGGGGAAGTTAGTGGCAATCTTACAAAAATCCTGCAGGGGGCCACCGAACCGTTTTCGGACTTTGTTGCTCGGATGGTTGAGGCAGCGGGGAGAATTTTTGGCGACCCAGATAGAGCCATGCCCCTAGTAAAACAACTGATTTATGAGCAGTGTAACAAAGAGTGCAAGGCTGCTATAACTCCATATAAACATAAAGGCATAGAAGCATGGATGAAAGTTTGTAGAGAATTGGGGGGCCCATTGACTAATTCTGGCCTCGCTGCAGCTGTAATCCAGCTCACTAGTAAGAAAAGCAATGCATCCGGAGCATGCTTTAAATGTGGAAAAATGGGACATCTTAAGTGAGATTGTCCAGAACGAAGAGGAGCTGGAGGAGCAGGAAGGACCCAGCCAAGTAGACAACCTGGACTCTGTCCAAGATGCAGAAAGGACAAGCATTGGGCAAATGAATGTAAATCAGTAAAGGATGTAAATGGACAGCCTCTAGGCCACCCTGCCCAGTCAAAAAACTGCCAGAGGGGCCCACGTCCCCAGGGCCCGCAAATATATGGGGCTGTAGAGAGCCAGAGCGAGGGGGCGCCCCAGGAGAGATGGCCCACCCTACGCCATCCCAAGGACCGTGGAGAGCCACTGCAGGTTCAGTGGGATTGGACCTCCGTGCCCCCGCCAGGGTCATATTAACACCTCAAATGGGAGTGCAACTGGTGGACTCAGATTTTCAGGGGCCCCTAAAGAGTGGCACAGTGGGGTTGTTAATTGGCCGTTCCTCGGCAACCCTCCAAGGCCTCAGAGTTCACCCAGGGGTCATTGACCCAGATTACACAGGAATAGTTAAAATTATGGTTGAAGCACCAAAAGGCATAGTGGCTATTTCTCCAGGAGATAGAATAGCACAATTACTACTTCTTCCTAGTCTCCCTGCCAGGCAGGCCACCAGGGGAGACAAAGGCTTTGGATCCACCGGCGTGGAACTGGTGTGTATGTCATTAGACTTGAATGAAAAGCCTACTATGGAACTAGAGGTAGATGGAAAAAGAATCATTGGACTTTTAGAGACAGGAGCAGACCGCAGCATTATAGCCAAAAAGGACTGGCCTCGGGGATGGCCAGTGCAGGCCTCTGATCAGACTCTGAGAGGTGTAGGCTATGCGAGGGCCCCTGATGTCAGTGCTCGGCAATTGAATTGGAAAGATGAGGAAGGACACTCAGGAACCATTCAGCCTTATGTTCTTGAGCTTCCAGTCTCACTGTGGGGCCGTGACCTAATGAAAGAGATGGGCTTCTGTCTCAGCAATGATTATTCACCTGCCTCCAAAGACATGATACTACAGATGGGATATTATAATGGCCGTGGACTGGGGAAGAAGTTGCAGGGCCGAAAAAACCCTATTGAGGTCCAGAAAAAATTAGATAAACATGGGTTGGGTTTTTCCTAGGGGCCGCTGAGGAACAAGTCCCCATTACTTGGAAGACGGAGGAACCAGTATGGGTGCCTCAGTGGCCGTTAACCTCTGAGAAATTAGCAGCAGCCCAAACCCTTGTGAAAGAACAATATGACTTACGTCATATTAGGCCCTCTGTGTCACCTTGGAACACACCTATTTTTGTTATAAAGAAGAAGTCTGGAAAATGGCGATTATTGCATGATCTGCGAGCCATTAATACCCAAATGCAAATTATGGGCCCCATACAAAGGGGATTACCTGTGTTGTCCGCCCTTCCCGAGCATTGGCACATTATAGCAATAGATATTAAGGATTGCTTTTTTTCCATACCCTTGCACCCCCGAGATTGTGAACGCTTTGCTTTTACTGTGCCATCTTGTAATCATGAGGATCCAGATCAAAGATATGAGTGGATTGTTTTGCCTCAAGGTATGGCAAATAGCCCAACCATGTGTCAACTATATGTGGGGCAAGCTATCAGCCCTATTAGACAAAAGTATCCAACTTTGAAATGCATCCATTATATGGATGATGTTCTCTTAGCCACAAAAAATGAGGAAATATTGAATGAAGCATATGGTGAATTAGTTAACACCATGCAACAACGGGGATTGCATGTGGCCCCAGAGAAAGTTCAATTAGGAAGGGTAGTAGAATATTTGGGTGCAAAAATTACCCCCGTTTCTGTGATGCCACAGAAGTTAACTTTGAGAATAGATAATTTGAAAACCTTGAATGATTTTCAAAAATTGTTAGGAGATATTAATTGGATAAGGAATTATTTAGGTATACCAAATTATGAGTTGAAGCCCCTTTTTGATGTTCTTAAGGGCAGTTGAGATTTAGCTTCCCCTTGGGTCTTGAGTGAGGAAGCCCGTTCAGCCCTTGTGAAGGTAGAGAATGCACTTAGTAATACTATCCTATGTAGGTTGAAGGAGGGTGAACCCTTTTCCTTGTGTATAATTCCCTCCTTTTATCAGCCCACTGGTGTTTTATGGCAAAAGGGCCCTTTATTATGGATTCATCCTCGAGTGTCCCCTGGAAAGTCCCTTGGATACTATCCTGTTGCAGTTGCCCTATTGGCATTACAGGGTATCCAGCAAAGTATTCAATTTTTGGGACAAGCCCCCAACACAATTATTGTTCCATATACCTCTCAACAGGTACAGGTTTTATGTGCTGCTGTTGACAATTGGGCTGTTCTTAAATGCTCCTTTAATGGAGAAATTGATAATCATTATCCAAAGCATCCTTTATTGGGATTTATAAAGGAACACCCAATTATTTTTCCAAAAATTACCGTACAAGAACCTATAGCAGATGCTCCCAATATCTTTACTGATGGGTCCAAAACAGGCTGTGGTGTGTATGTAATTAACACCCAACCCCCAGTTCAACATCAATTTACTCCGGGCAACCCCCAAGTAATCGAATTAATGATTGTTTTAGAAGTTTTTAAAAATTTTCCTGGTCCCTTTAATTTAATTTCTGATTCTGCTTATGTAGTAAATGCTTTGAAAGTGTTAGAAGCCGTGGGCCCTATAAAGGCGACTGCATCTGTTCACCCCCTATTTGTTCAACTTCAAATATTAATATGGCAGAGAAGAAGTCCATTCTTTCCTCTACATATCAAGAGCCCACTCAGGTCTTCCAGGTCCACTTACAGCAGGAAACAATATGGCAGATGTTTATACTAGAGCCCCATGGATCCTGTCAGTATCCTCTTTGGGTAGAGCCAGAGAATTCCATCAGACCTTCCATGTCAATTCTCGGGCACTACGGGCCCGTTTTTCCTTATCCAGGGCAGATGCCCGTCAAGTAATTTTGGATTGTCCCAAATGTGTTATTTACCAGCACCCTCCTAGTGTTGGGGTGAACCCACGCGGGTTACTCCCGTTGAAAATTTGGCAAATGGATGTGACTCACATACCCGAATTTGGACGTTTAAAGTATGTTCATGTGTCTGTGGACACCTGTTCTGGTGTCATTTATGCCTCACCATTGTCCGGAGAAAAGGCCCATAATGTTATTGCCCACTGCCTTGAGGCATGGGCAGCCTGGGGCCTCCCATAAATGTTAAAGACGGACAATGGTCCTGCTTACACTGGAAAGCAATTAACCTCCTTTTGCGCCCGTATGGGTGTTTCCTTAATTCATGGCTTACCTTATAATCCTCAAGGCCAAGGTATTGTGGAACGTGCTCACCGCACTCTTAAGGAACTTTTACAAAAACAAAAAGGGGGAGAGGGCTTAGCCCCTACTCCAAAAGAGAGAATATCCCTGGCTTTATTTACCTTGAATTTTTTGAATTTGGATATCCATGGCTGTTCTATGGCAGATAAGCACAGCTCTCCAGCTGCCCCAAATTTAGGGACTGTAATGTGGAAAGATGTGATCACGGGGTGCTGGAATGGCCCCAACCCCGTGCTGGCATGGGCACGAGGATCTGCATGTGTTTTTCCGCAGGACCGCCTGGATCCAGTGTGGGTGCCTGAATGACTTATACAGAAAGCCAAAAATGGAGAAATGCAAGACACTGCAGATATTCCTCCTTCTGATGATACTGTGCTTGACAATTCAGCGAGGGAGTGCAATACTGAGATGGGGGATCCTGTCAGCCTTTCTGAGACCCATGCCCGTAAGATATGATGCAGCTTTATTCCCTCGCCTTTTTACCACTTATAAGACATTTAATCTCCCATTTTTTCCTTTAGATAAGGAGGAGGCAGGGATTGGGGAAGAGCGCAACATCACCCTATTAGGAACTTTGTGTTTCACTGTAACTAATGAGACAGGGAGTAATATCACTTGTATAGGGCTCCCTCAGTCAAAGGCAGCATACTTCAGGGGCTGGCAAGGGTCCTCTGGGTTTACGGAGGTTTGGGCCAATGCAGCAGGTTTCACATGTGCTGCAAATTTATCTAAACAATTATCAAGTTATCTTTTAGGAAATTGGACTGGAGAATTTGATGTATTAATGATGTAGTTGCGGACTGCCATTACGAGTGTGAATTCTACCCGGGTTGATGAAACTCTACTGCAGGATGTTTCTTCCTGGATCCTGTCGGCAGTTGGACACCTGAAAGAGTGGGCAGGAATGGGATCTCTTATGGGAATTTTGGCCATAATTATCCTATTGTGCCTGTGTGGTATTTGCCGCATTAGGAGCCTCCATCGCCGGAACATGGCTATGCTGGTTCAGGCCTTCACTGCCATAGAAGCAGGACAGTCCCCCTATGTGTGGCTTGCCACACTTAAAGAGTAAGTGCAGTGGGGGGTGTGGGGGGGAGGGAAACGGGTACCAAGACATGTGAAAGGGTATCAATGTATGTGAATTAATGCACCTTCTATCTGGCAAATATCATGTAACCCTTTTACTAATTACAATAAAAAAAAAAACAAAAACAAAAACAAAAACAAAACAAACAAAAAAAAAGAGTAAGCGCAGGATGCGAGGCAAGTGCACTGCACTTGGGAATCGTTTCCCGGCGCGAGCCCCAAGAAGAGCATGTCAGGGTGCATGTGGGTTGATGCCCAAAATCCCACCTCTGTAAAAAGGCATCGGACAGGTCTGGTAGTCCTTGGGAAAGGTACCGCCCAGGTGAAGACCAGTGCACGGTCCTGAACAACAATTTTTAGCAGAGCCCTGACCTCTACTCTTGCCTGCTGCTTAATAAATAAAAAAGGGGGAGCTGTGGGGAGCTGCGAGGGCTGCGCCTTAAAGATGGCGCCAGTTTCCGCCTTCCGCCATCCCGACGGCGAGTGCTCTCTGTGAAAACAACTCCTTATATGGGTAAGTTTTGGCTTCTGGCTTGCTTCTGTGTAGTTGGCCCTATCAGCATCTCCCACATCGCTTTTTAGGATTGGCCAGGCGGAGGTCATATAAGAGGGGATAGTCCCAGAAGAGGAAGAAGAAAAAGGAAGAAGGAGAAAGGAAGAAGCTTGTTAAGGGTTCCTGAATAAACCACTCGGAGAAGAATCCTGTGTTGCGTCTTCCTTGCTGGTCGAGGCGGAAGCGACATGGAACAATAAAAGATCCCATGTAGCAAAAACACTTCTTAACAGAAAGAACTGTGCAGGCAGAATTTCAATACAAAACTTTAGACTCTATTACAGAGCTATAGTGACCAAAACAGCTTGGTACTAGCACAAGAACTGGCCAGAAGACCAATGGAATAGAACTGAGCCCCAGACATTAACCACAGACCTATGGTCACCTAATCTTCGAGAAGGGAGCCCAAAAAATAGAATGGAGGAAAGATAGTCTCTTCAACAAATGTTGCTGGCAGAACTGGTTAAGCACCTACAGAAAACTAAACTTGGGTCCTTCTTTGTCATTCTGAACTAAGATTAACTCCACATGGATCAAAGACCTTGAAGTCAAAGCCAATACACTGAAAACTTTACAAGAAAGAATTGGAGATACACGAGGCCTCCTTGGCACAGGTCTACATTTTCTTAATAAGGACCAAGAAACACAACAAATCAGAGAAATTCTGGATAAGTGGGACTGCATTAAACTGCAGAGCTTCTGTACGGCAAAGGACATAGCTAGCAAATTAACTAGAAAGCCTACAGAGTGGGAGAAGATCTTCACTAACCATACAACAGACAAAGGCCTCATATCTCAAATGTATCAACAGCTCAAAAAATTGAATCACCGAAAACTAATCCCAAAGAAAGAACCATCCATTAAAAGATGGGCCAAAGCCTTAAACAGACACTTCTCTGAAGAAGAAATAAGAATGGTCTATAGACACATGCAGAAATGCTCGACATCTCTGTTCATAAAAGAAATGCAAATCAAAACAACTCTAAGATTCCACCTCACTCCAGTTATAATGGCTATTCAGGAGGATGAAATCTGAGGATCATGGTTCAAAGCCAGCCTGGCACTAAAGACCTAGAGAGACTCTAATCTACAATTAATCACTAAAATGGGGATGTGGGGATATGGCTCAGGGGTAGGGCATTAGCCTTCCAATGAAGAGCTCAGGGACAGCGCCCGGGCCCAGAGTTCAAGCCCCATTGCTCACAAAACAAAATTAAAAAAAATAAAATATCTCCCTATATATATATAATATATTCTAATTAAATACATTTGAAAAATCTAAGTACATAGGTGAATAAGTACTAGAATATTATTGATACAAACTTACATAAAGTTTCATAAAATTTAACAAAATAATCACATTAGCCTGTCTAGAAAAATAAACTGCATTTAAAATAAAAACAAGAACAAAGAAACAACCACCACCACAACAACAACACCAAATCCTCTTGTTTCTGTATCTTGGAGTTCATTTCAATTGACATCATTCTACATTGTCATATGTACATGGCTACTGACTGAGCTACTGTGTTCCTCTTCGAGGCCTATCATGGACATACACTAACTTTGAAAAATGAAAGAAACCATGGGGCCTGTGTCTCTTTGGGTTGGTTTACTTCACTACATATGATTTTTCCATCTTTCTACTTCCTCATGAATGGGATGATGCCATTCTTACTGACACACATACAAAAGTTATTTTTTTCTTTCGTTTTCTTCCTCTCTTTACTTTATCACCTATTGTCACTATTTTAGATTTTAATACCTTGTGTCTTGCAAATATATATTCATCTTATTGGGGAAGGAAAGGAGCATAAAAATTTTTTGAGTGGAAGGACCAAGTGTCAGCTATACTCAACCAATACTCAAAAGACACTCTGTTGATACTCAAAAGGAACAATGTTGGAAATGAACTTTACTGCTTCTGACTGGCTAGGAGGGAAAGCGGGAGAAAACAAGGGAGTGGTAAAAATGTTCGACAAGAAATCATACCCTTTACCTTATTTATGCAACAGCAACCCCTCAGACATCATACTTACAATAAAATAATTTTTTATAAAAGGAAAATAAATAGTATAGTTATTTTAAAAAATGAAGACTTTCAACTAGCACAAAAGAACTTGGAAAGAAATAGGGGTAAAATTCAGTATGAACTATCACATATGTAAAGATGGTCTAAGATACAAATAACAAGAGTCACCAAAAATAAAGGACTCACTGAAAAAATAAAAAATAGAACACATTAAATATACAATATAAATTTTCATCTTAGTTCTTTTTAGATGTTTTTCGGTAAATTTGTTAAGATTAAACCTCAAAGTATTTTCCAAAATGTTTAATTGTGAGTTACTTTAATGTATTATGCTACCCACCTCAACATAAAAAACATGAATATTTGTGTAATCCAAAATGTTCACAAATTCAGTTTTCAATATTAATTCCCCCGTCTTATACTAATTTATTAATATGAAGCCGTTTCTACTGAATCTCTTCTTGCATTGTTTGCTGTACCTTATTATCCATGTAAAATATTTCAGAAAATTTGCAGAGATCAAAGTTCACACTGGACTCACCCTCTTTGAATAGTGTGTATGACTGCTAAAAAAATTGCCCTTGTCATAGAAAAGTCAAAAAATAAGAGAAAATGGCTTAATTTGAAAAAGAAAAAATAGTTAAAAATAAGTTATGCTGGGGCTGGGAAGTTGGCTTAGTGGTAGAGTGCTTGTCTAGCACAAAGACCCAGCTTCAATTTCTCGGTTAACATATACATAGAAAAAGCTGAAGTGGTGCTGTTTTTCAGGTGGTAGACTTCTTGGACTGAGAAAGCCCAAGGACAGTGCTCCTGCCCTGAGTTCAAGTCAGCACTAGGAAAAAAAAAGAAAAAAAAACTATGCTGACAATTTTATTTAGGTAAATATGCTCTTAGACAATTAACCTTTAGATAAAATGTATACCCTTTCACATTGAAAATTATGACACTAGAAGATATATGCAGTCATAAGTTTTGAGTGAGTTTCCAAACTGTTACAACAAAAGAACTACAAAATAAAACAAATATTATATTAAGTTAGATTTATTATTAGCACCTTTTTGTTTGCATATGAAAAGTAATTGGAAAATCTCTAAGGAGTTCTTTAAATGAAATGCTGCATAATTTCTGATCACTTGAGTATACACAATCAGTTCACACGTTGCCCATTTGAGAGTTACTGATCATTCCTATTAAGACAAAAATACAAGTCCAGGTGATACATATAATTGTGATAAACAATGTTATTACTGTATATGAATTAAATACTCTAAGGTTTGTTGTTTGAAGAAGAGAGTTACAAGATTTCAGAGAAAAATTAGAATAACACAACTTGTCTCTCATCAATCAAATACTTCAAAAACAAATTAACAATGTAGGCAGACATCACATTTATTTGTTTTGTTAACTGAGAAAATTACACTTGCAGGTCTTCAAGGACTTTGTTGTAAGAAGAGAGTAGATTAGATGTGGAAGAGAATTTCTTGGATGGAAAGAGAATCAATAGAGGAAAGATACAGGGAGGAAGAAGATGAGAAGAACAAAGAAAACTGAAAATAAATAATAGGCTTCATAGGGACGTTTAATAAAATGTGGTAATTTTTCCTTTTTGCCAGACATGGGGCTTGAACTCAGGGCCTGGGCACTGTCCATGGGCTTTCTCAAGGCTAGCTCTCTACCACTTGAGCCACAGTACCACTTCCAGCTTATTCTGTGTATGTTGTTTATAGAAATCAAATCCAGGGCTTTGTGCATGCTAGGCAAGCACTCTACCACTAGACCATGCTCCCAGCCCCTGGCACTGTTTCTTATATGATTACAATTCAAAATAAATATGCTAATTGTAGTATTTTATTCAATGTTATCCTGTCTTATAAAGTTTCCAAAGAATTGGCTTTGATATCCTCACAACTCACAAATTAAACATCCACAAACTCACCAACACAACCAGGAGAATTTTTTAAAATTTTTTTTCCAATGAATTTTTTCACCTTTTTCCCCCTTTTTCAGTGTCTCTCCTTTTGCACCCAAAGAGAGATAAATGAAAAAAAATAAGACCAATGTGTCTGTAATTTGGCCTAGTAGTAGAGTGCTTGCCTAGCATGCATGAAGACCCAGGTTCGATTCCTCGGTACCACATACATAGAAAAAACAAGACCACCTGGAACTGTGGCTCACACCTATAATTCTAGCTACTCAGGAGGCTGAGATCTGAGAATCACAGTTCAAAGCCAGTCCATGGACTACAAAGCCAGGAGACTCTTACCTCCAATTAAACTCTAGAAAATGGGAAGTGATACTGTGGCTCAAGGGTAGGGCTGTAGCCTTGAGCTGAAGAGCTCTGGGCCAATGCTGAGGACAAGGTGTAGGATGATAGCCTTGAGCCGTATAGCACAGGGACAGCACCCAGGCCCAGAAATCAAGCCGCATGTCTCCCCCCAACTAAAAGGTAGAAAAAACAATACCGAAGGTTAAGAAAACAAAAACAGCAACAAAGAACATAAAATTCTTTCTTTCATTTCATGATGTTCATTTTGATAAATATGATCTATAAATCTACAGGTAACCATACAGGATATTTTAAAAAATACACTTGGAAATGATAAATTACACAAGTCTCTATGTATTCACACACAGTGAAACCAAAGAGGATTTTCTTAAGATTGGAACACAAAGGCCTAATACCTATACAGATCTTGTCATATAAAATTATATTCATTGAAATGAACTTGAGAAACAATGACGGTTTCAAAGATTTTTTTAAAAAAAGAAGTGGATTTCCCTCAAAGGAAATTAACTCTTTCATTGTGAGGTGTTTCTATAGGTAATGGAGTATTTAAAATTGTTTCAGTTCTGAAACTTAATTGAAATACAAGTTAATAAATTATTTTTGTTGTTGTTTGGCTTGTTTAAGTTAATAAATTCTTAAATGGATTACTAAAGTGATGAAAATTCAAATAACTGTAAACATCTGAATGATTAACTGAGAACTACACTTTTATTTCTGCCTCTAATTTCCAATTGACAATACAGAATGAATTAATGGATTATATTATAAAAGTGCCTCTAAAACAAATACTATGCAATCTTAAAATACAAAAAGTGTTCATTTTGTGCATTTAAAAGAATTTGTTTTCTTTCCTAACAGATTTCTTAGTATTTTATTTCATAAATTGAACATGAGCTATGCAATAAAAATTGTAAAATGGGAACTGGGGGTTTGGCCTAGTGGTAGAGTGTTTGCCTAGCATGCACTAAGACCTGGGTTCGATACCTCGGCACCACATACATAGAAAAAAGCCAGAAGTGGTGCTGTGGTTCAAGTGGTAGAGCTCTAACCTAGAGAAAGTCCAAGGACAGTGCTCAGGTCCTGAGCTCAAGCCCTGGAAAAAAATTGTATTATGCTGCACAAATTATGGAGTTTTTCCTCATTTTCCACTGGATGTAAATTTTTTCTTAATGGTATGAGTAGATTATGAAACAAATATATGAACATAAACTTTAAATGTGAGTAGAAACTATGAAAATGTGCAAACCTGAGTGGGTCATATGTTTTTCAAAATATTTATTACATATATAAAAGTATTTGCTACCATAATGTAGAAATAAGTAATAGATACACGTTAACACTAACACAGTATAGTGTTGGGTGCCATGGCTCACGCTTGTAATCCTAGCTACTCAGCAGGCTGAGATCTGAAGTTTGCGGTTCAAAGCCAGCCAGGGCACTAAAGTCCATAAGACCCTAATCTTCAATTAATCACTAGAAAACCAGAAGTGGCACTGTGGCTCATGGGGTAGGGCAGTATCCTTGAACTAAACAGCTCAAGGACAGCTCCCAGGCCCAGAGTTCAAGCTCCACAACTGACAAAAAAATTTAAAAAAAAACTAATAAGGTCTAAATCAATTTAATATTTTCATAGGACCTATTATGTCTAATACATTACAGATATTGAATAGTTTACAGTTTAATTAATTTAAATATCTATTTTCTTGTTTGGGATAAAATACTTTGAATTCTGAGATATTTACATTTTGGCAAGTGTCATATAAAATGATAACCAAAGAAAAACTATCTGTTGTAACTGCCAGAACTTTTAGATCAGTTGCTCTAGTTCTTTCTTAGCTCATACCATAAAGTCTACTTTTAAGAAGAGACTGAGGTTAACTGTGCTGAAATAAGTTTATTTGCACTAATCACAAAAATAAATAGATTCTTAAGGAATGAAGCCAGATACAAAAGTGGGAGAAGAGGCATCTGCTGTCCTCAGAGCAATGGTATATATCCCTGAGAGAGGCTGAAAAACATCTGTGCTTCATAAAACTCTTGCATGAAAGAATTATGCTTCCTCACCACATATTTTAGGCTGTCAAGAAAAAAGATGCATTTAAAAAAGATAATTTTCCATACTAGTATTTAACTTAGCATTTGGCCTATTTTTATTCTGAATTAATTTAAATTTTCTGATAAAGTAGATTTCAAGCAAGATGTAGATTTTTCTAGTTTCATAAAATATTTTCTTTCCATCTGATATGGTAACCATGTGAACTTGGAAGCCAATATTGAAGACAAAAAAAGATGTATATTTAAATTGAGATCTAGATATAAGTAAAAGTCCCAGAGTAATCCATAAATTTCTGTTGGAAAATTGCAATATTCTGTGAAAAATTCAAATATTCAAGAGGAAAATAATTTATTATATATTTCCTTGCATACCACTAATGAAGCATTTGGGAGTATATAACCTAGAACATTTTCATTTCTGGTAATAAGAAAAAAAACCTATTGATATTAAATGCATTGAAATGACAGAAAACATATAATTACTCTTCCTTTAGGCATCAGAAAAAAAAGAAATTTCAAATTAAAAAAAAAAAACAGAACTGACATAAAGACTGCCCTGGTTTAGGAATAGGTATTTACAGTTTTTCTAAATCAATTGTCTTGTGATTCATTTGCAAGGAAGAGGCATAAGGCAAAGTCTTAAGTTCACTTAAGGTGAGAAGATAGAAATTAGATGCTTGATTAAAGCCAATTAGAAGAACTATTATAGGACCAATTTTATTTTTTGTCCATCTTGGAGCTGGAACTCAGGGCCTGAGTGCTGTCCCTTAGCTTTGCCATTCAAGGCTAGTGTTCTACCACTTGAGTCAGAACACCACTTCTAGTTTGCTGGAAATTAGAATCTCTCTGGCCATAATGTTTTATTTCATAAATTAATATGTATCTATGATATACAAACCCTTAGCCTAATTTTGATTATGTTCTAAAAACTAAGTGCTAGCGATTGTATATAGAGATTCCCTTCTTGAACACTTGTTTGTTAAACATGTCATTTGAAATATGATATAAAAATCAATGTTAATAAATTCTTTAAAGAAAAGAAATGTGAATCAAAACAACTTTGATTCTACCTCATCCCAGTTAGAATGGCTATTATCAAGAAATCTAATAACAACAAATGCTGGCAGGGTTGTGCCCAGAAGGTATTACTACTACATGATTTGTGGGAGTGTAAGCTAGCTCAGCCACTCTGGAAAAGCGAAGACTAAATATAGAGCTCTTGTATGACCCAGAAATTCCAGTCCTGGGCATTTACCCAAATGTCCATAAACAAGGCCAGAATAAACCCACCAGCACAACCACATTTATAGAAATATTATTATTATTTTTTGCCATTCATGGGGACTGAACTCAGGGCCTGAGCACTGTCCTTGGACTTTCTCTCAAGCTAGAACCCTACCACTTGAGCCACAGCGCCACTTCCAGCTTATTGCTATGTATGTGGTACACTTTTACCACTAGGCCAAATTCCTGGCCCAGCAATATTATTTACCATAGTTAAGATATGGAACCAACCCAAATGCCCCTCAGTAGATGAATGGATAAGAAAATGTGTTACTTACACATAGTGGAATTCTATGCTGCCATCAGAAAGAATGGCATTGCCCCACTAGTAAGGAAATGAAAAGATTTTGGAAAAAACCTTATTACGTGAAGTAAGCCAGACCTAAAGAAACATAGGCTCCGTGGTTTCTCACATTTGTCATAATTAGTATGCATCTAAGATTTTACTAGTAGAGAACCAAATTAGCTCAAAAGGTATGTGCATATGGCTATACAGTATAATGCTAAGTGAAATGAACTCCAGGATATGCAAATTAGAAGTTTATTTTTGTGGTTTGTTTTAATGTACTAGATGAAGTTATATCATTACACTTATTATTTCCCTTATGGTTTAACCCCAGGTTATTACTGTGTCTTACTTTATTACCTGGTGGACTGTGTATACATCTATCTGTTTATATTTGTTTATATGAATTACAGAATGGAAGGGGAAAAGAATGATGATAAGACAAAGGACAAAGGGTAAATGAATCAATGCAACAATTACATTCACAAGACATTATGTTGGAGATGAACTCCACAAAGTTGGATAGTGTACAGGGAGGAAAAGCGGGAGAAAAACATGTGAAGACGTAACCATATTCAAGAAGTGGTAGAGTTTGGCCTAGTGGTAGAGTGCTTGCCTAGCATGCACAAAGACCACGGGTTTGATTCCTTAGGTATCCACATACATATAAAAAAGCCAGAAGTAATGACTTCATTGGTAGGGTTCTAGTCTTGAGAAAACCCAAGGACAGTGGTTAGGTCCTAAGTTCAAACCCAGGAATGGAAGGAAAGAAACAACAACAAAGTTTCAATCAACATAAGAAAATTAACTAGACAATGAGCTGGAACCCTCTATACATCACCATAACAATAAAACAAAATTAAAAAAAGGACTCACTAACTTTCCTCCCTGGATTGGATTAAAATTGTGATCCTCAGATCTCAGCCACTTGAATAGCTAGGATTATAGGCTTGAGCCACCGGAGCTCGGCTAAGAGGACTGACATTTTTTTGCCAGTCCTGGGCTTTGAACTCAGGGCCTGACCACTGTCCTTATACTTTCTCAAGGCTAGAGATCTACCACTTGAGCCTCAGCACCACTTCTGGCTTTTGTTTCTATGTATTTGGTACCGAGGAATCGAACCCGGGTCTTCGTGCATGCTGGGCAAGTACTCTACCACTAGGCCAGATTCCGGCCCCAAGAGGACTGATTTTTTTTAAGTATTTATCATCCAACAAAATTGTAATAAACTATATAGGCTGAGATGTCTGATCTCTGAGTAACAAAAAAAGGATTTCCTTAAAATTATAAATACTAACATGCTTTTAAACAGATTATGATCTGAATTTATGCTCTTCACGTGGACCACAAATATTCAGAACAAAAAGTTACAAGAAAAATAAAACCTAGATATCAATACTCCTCAATTGCCTATCAGTGGTTATCACAAAACTTGTCTAGAAAACAAACATTCCATCTCAGTACACAGGATTTAAAAAAAATAGCCAAAAATTACCTCAGAGCTCAAAATATTAACTAGAAAACAATTAAAAGCCAACGCAAATTGCATTGGTGTTACCTCAGAAATATTTGAGAATCATAAATTACACTAAAAGCAAGAATGTCCTTGTTTTTATTTATTTTTAATTTAATTATGTAATCAAGGTGAAGTTCAGAGGGGTTACAATTGCATACACAAGGAAATGAGTACATTTCTTTTAAAACACTACAGCCCTCTCCTTTATTTTGCTCTCACTTTCCCTTTCTGAACCCGCCCCCCACATCCTGCCCCACCATTTCCAACATGGTGTCTTCTGTGTATTGCTGTTGCATTGGTTCATGCTTTGTCCTTTGTCTCACCATTTCGTTCTTCCCTCTCTCTTCCCAATTCAGATAAATCCGTACACAAAACAGAGTACCAAAATCAAATACAGTGACAACATGGGAAAACAAACCCAAACGATAAGAAAAGAAACAAAAGAAAAAGAAATAACTGCACACAGTACATAAAACATCAACAACAACAAAGAAAATTCTCTTCTTTCCATACCTTGAAGTTCATTCACTTAGCTTCATCCTATATGGTTATACTTACATAGCTATTTAGGTATTGTGATCCTCTTCTAGGAATATCCTAGACATATACTAATTCCTAAAAATGAGAAAAAACTATGAGGCCTGTGTTTCTCTGGGTCTGGCTTCTTTCACTTAATATGATTTTAACCAAGTCTTTCCATTTCTTTAACAAAAGAATTTTCTTAAAAAAGAAAACAAAACATATGAACGAACATGACTACAAATGCCAACTCATAAGAAATTAAAAGTAATAAAAACAGCAGGGTGCCTGTGGCTCACACCTGCAATTCTCGCTACTTAGTATACTGAGATCTGAGGACTTCAATTAGAATCAGCCAGGGCAGGAAAATCTGTGAGAGTCCTATCCCCAATTAACCTCTAGAAAAATGGAAGTCTTTCTGTGACTCCAAGTGGAGCGAAAAGGTCTCAGGTACAGTGCCCATGTTCTGAGTTCAAGGTCCATGAGCAACAATAAAAGTAATAAGAACAAACAAGTGTATATATTCTAAAAATAATATATAGAATAATATTTTCTTACTCAAAATTAAAAAAAATCTCCGAAGTGATATGATTTTAGTGGACACAAGTCTATTTTAGAATTTTAATAAAATATTAGAGTAGAAATTACCTCAGTCATGCTACAAAAACTTCACCTTATTTTAAATCTTTCTCTGATTTTAAAATAATACTGTACAGTGATACCCACAAGACAATACATTAGAAATGAATTCTACAACTTGGGGGATGCTGGGGGGAGGAAAGTGGAAAAAACATGGAGGGTAAAGATATTCAACAAGAAATATAATCACTACCTTACATGTGTGACTCTAACCCCTCTGTATATAATCCTGACAATAACTTAAAAATAAAATAAAATAAAATAATAGGGCAATAATCAAAAGAGTTAAGAGAATCATTCCATTATAAAGATTTAAACAGAGATAATTTGTTCCACTCAAACCAAAGAACTGAAAATTTAATACCCCTATGAGAACTCAATGTAATAATCTGATATTGTGAGAAAATTTTATAATAACAATTTATCTGTAGTTTATAATCTGTATGGTATCTCACATGCATGTACACTATTTCACTTAACTGGATTTATTAATGTCATAAAAAGAACTTGAGTGATAGATTTTTCAAGTACCACCCATTATTTCTGACCCTATGCTAATTTATATTCTCTGCAACAAGAGCAAGTAGAAAAAGTATTTCATCAGGTTAACTCAGCCTCTTTCTTTAATCATGCATCACTGTACACTTCCATACCACTTAAACCATAACTTGTAAACAGCTGGCAAAAAAAAGATGAAGAAATAGACTATGCTAGGGGTTCCAGAATTTTTTTTGCCAGTTGGGTCTTGGACTCAGGGCCTGAGTACTGTCCTTGAGCTTTCTCAAGGCTACAGCTCTACCACTTGAGGCTCAGCACCATTTCTGGCTTTTGTTCTATGTATATGGTACCGAGGAATTGAACCTGGGTCTTCGTGCATGCTAGGCAAGCACTCTACCACTAGGCCAAACTCCCGACCCCTCCAGAATTATTTTTTAAGAATATAAATATTCTGATACAAGTTAGAGCTGCCATTTTTTTGGCAGTCCTGGGGCTTTAACTCAGAGCCTGAGCACTGTCCTCAAGCTTTCTAAAGGCTAGAGCTCTACCATTTGATCCACAGCACCATTTCCAGCTTTTTCTGTGTATGTGGTACCAAGAAATCAAATCCAGAGCTTTGTGTGTTGTTGGCAAGCACTCTACCCCTAGGCCAAACTCCTAGCCCAGCTGCCAGCTTTTGATATGCTAACATCTCTTTACCCATTTTTTTCTTTCATTCAATTTTCTGCTAAACTTAGGGTAAACATCCACAGCTGTCTTTACTTCTCAAAAAATATGGATTGAGGATATTCCTGCTAACAGTAAGCAAGGGCAATTAAGGCAAAGATAAACCACTTGGTAAACATGTCAATGCCTTTCCTGTTTCTGATGTAATCCTCAAACAGTTGATTATTGAAAATTTTAGTGTGTATGTGATGACTCAGAATTTAGAAAACTGTATTAATTTATTATTTGTGAAATGCCTATGGATACAATTTAATACAATTAGACAAGTTGCCACGACCATTACTCAGTTACTACAACCGGCTCATACATCCACTGGCAAAATATAAGGCATTTTCAATGTTTTGCATTTCAGCCATTTGCTGGAAGAACTATGATGACTACGGTTCTACACAATTCATAATCACATAAAACACAGCATTTTTGCATTAAATAAACTGCATAAACCTCAGGAAAAAAATCAAAGGAAGAAAATAGAGTAGATGAGGGTAAGTTCCTTTGAGAGCGAAATTTAGTCACCACATGTTGCTAACTTATTACACATCATTGAGGAAGTGTTTTTCTAAGACGCTATTTCAAAATGTATGTGCTTTTCTTTTTTTCTTTCATATATTTTTTATTGTAATTAATAGAAGGGTTACATTATATTCACCAGATAGAAGGTGCATTACTTCACATACATTGATAGCCCTTCTCATGTCTTGGTCCCCATTCCCCCCCTCCCTGCCACTTATGTTGTTTCCCCCCTTCCCTATCCAATTTCAAATAACCAATCAAGCATATATAAAAGATACCAGATAACAAGGTGAAACACTGTAACAATATGAGATAACCAAGGGACAGCACAAGAGATGAGAGATAACATAGAACATTAAGGACAGCAATCACTCATTGTATGGCTTTTGTTTCTATATCCTGGAGGTCCTTTAATTTAGCATCATACTATATGGCCTTATGTATCTAGGTTTTTTCTATTGTAAATATCTGCTAGGAAAGCCCAAGGTGTCTACTGACTATGACAAATGAGGGAAACCATTGAGTCTATGTTCCTTTGCGTCTGGCTTACTTCACTTAATAAGATTTTTTTCTATGTCTTTCCATTTCCTAACAAATGGGGTGATGTCATTCTTTCTGACAGCAGCATAGGATTCCATTGTTTATAAATACCATACCTTGTTGATCCACTCATCAACTGAGGGGCATCTAGGTTGGTTCCATATTTTTGCTATGGTAAATAGTGCTGCAATGAACATTGTTGTGCTAGTAGATTTAGTATGTCCTTGTTTCTGGACGGTTGGGTAAATTCCAAGTAGTGGACTTGTTGGGTCATAGGGGAGTTCTATGATTAGTCTTTTGAGGAACTGCCATACTGCTTTCCATAGTGGTTAAACAAGTTTGTACTCCCACCAACAGTGTAATAGTGATTCCTCCTGGCCTCATCCCCTCCAGCATCTGTTGTTATTAGACTTCTTGATCATGGCCATTCTAACTGGAATGAGGTAGAATCTTAGAGTTGTTTTGATTTGCATTTCTTTTATTGACAGAGATGTCAAGCATTTCTTCATGTGTCTATAGGCCATTTTTGTTTCTTCTTCAGAGAAGACTCTCTTTAAGTCTTTGGCCCATCTTTTAATGGGATGGTTGTTTCTTTTGAGCTTACTTTTGGAGTGATTCAATTTTTTGAGCTGTTGATATATTTTAGATATGAGGCCTTTGTCTGTTGTATGGTCAGTGAAGATCTTCTCCCACTCTGTAGCCTTTCTAGTTAATTTGCTATCTACTTACTTTGCCAATGTATGTGCTTTTTTATGGTAAGAGGAATATAACATGAATCTTGTTGGTAGAAAAAAAACTTGTGTAAAATATATTAATGAAGACTATTATTAAAAGTAACAGCCTAATATTTTCTTGTTTTGTGCTTAAACTTTTGAATAATAGTTCTTTAATACTTTAAACCAATCATTTCATGTTAATTCCAAGTTCAGAAGGCTAATTTTGATACTTTTATATTATTCTTCTGGTTTTGTTTATTGAAATTGTGTCAGTGGGCCTTGAAGGCAGCATTTCAATCTTGGTAGGACGGCAAACCAAAAGTTGAATAATTCTTTAAAATTATTATTTTTTTTGGTGGGGGGTTATGGGGCTTGAACTTGGTCCCTGAGCTCTTTAGCTCAAGGATACCACCCGACCCTTGGGGCTTGGTATTGTCCCCGAGCTCATTCTTTTTTAAGAGATAGCTAAATATTTCACCTCAGCTATTTAATTCTTTATTTTTCTTTATAATAGGCTTTGTCTTTCTCTTGGCTGTTCCCTTCATTAGTTGTCCCTTACCAATGGGAATGTTTTTGTAGAGTAATTTTACAGATTAAGTGATAAAACTCATTTACTAGAAGCAGTCAAATATTACTAGCACCAAGAGAAACTTAGTTTCTTAAGCCTTCCATTAAAATAATACCCATAATTAAAGATGTCTGCAACTGCTGTTATGCTTTTAAGTCGTCTTAACTCTTGTAAAGGATAATCTACTGTCTTCTAGAGAATGGGTGTTATTCAGAGAACTAGGGCACCTTTTGTTTTTTGCGAATGTTGCAAATTCTTGGGATAATGCTACATTGTTAACTAGTTGGTTCTTTTTTCTCATTAGTGAGGTTCATAGATTTATGTCCTAGAATCCCTCCTTTGTGCTTCTGTAAGGTACTTAACTGACTAGGAAAAATTTATATATTTATTCAACACTTCATGAGCACTGTTTCAATTAGGTTTCTAAAATAATATGTGGTTTAAAATATTCATTTTGAAATACATGCACTTTATTGATCCTTTCCCAAACTTGATAGTAACTTTGGTATTTCCATCAAATGTTTAATGTTCAAATGCATGATATGTCAATGGTTTCTACCAAGCCATTTTATGTTTCTTATTTAATTAATTTTTTTATTATTGTTTTACTGAATTAAAGAAAGTCTAAGGTTTTATTTTCCTAATTGACATCATTAGAGAAATAAGAGAAATTGTACTGGAATCGTACTGTTTACATTGAATATTTTTTGTTGTTGATGATTGTAAGGCAGGACCTGGATGTTGTCCCTTAAGTGTTTTTTGTTTTTGTTTTTGTTTTTCCTCAAAGCTATCACTTTATTACTTGGGAGAATACTAGCAATTTAAAAAAACTGTATGAAAATATAAAATTCTTTCCAATATGGAATAACAGGGACTACTTTTTTAAGCTATTGCCTAAAGAAAGAGGAAAATGGAATGAGATAGAGGTAGAGACAGAAAGACAGAGATGACATTACATAGAATAATATTTTCAAAGTGTAGACTGCAGAAAATGGAGGACAGTGATCACTGGGAAACCAAAGTTAAAATAGAAATCTTATCATTTATTATACCCATCCCTTCCCAATTTTAAATACCTTTAAACAAGTTTCAGTATTCTACTTTCATACATGTGTATGAAACAGTTAAATCCTATTGATCCCTACTTCACCTTCTTTCTGCATTCCTCTTTCCTACAGTTCCAGAGTTTTATTATGTTTGCTCTTTTCCACTACTTCAGAGGACAATGGTATAGCAATTTTCCTACACAGTTATATTTCCTTAATCCCATCACAGTAGAATTAGGATTAATTAATTCTCAGACAAAACAGTAAACTTTGTTAATAATGTATGAAATTAGTTGAAGTAATTGAAATTAATATGCTGTATAAAAAGACACAAATCGGGCCGGGAGTTTGGCCTAGCATGCATGAAGACCTGGGTTCGATTCCTCGGTACCACATACATAGAAAAAAGCCGGAAGTGGTACTGAGGCTCAAGTGGTAGAGCTCTAGCCTTGAGAAAGTCCAGGGATAGTGCTCAGGCCCTGAGCTCAAGCCCAGGACTGGCAAAAAAAGAGACACAAATAACCTTGTTTGAAATTCTAAAGACAATTTGGAGTATTATGAGGATTCAATATATTTGCCTATTCAACGTCACTGATCTTCAGTTAAGTTCATTATACAGACCAAATATTCCTTAGCAAGCCAGTGCTGAAAATATATACCAAAACTTGTCAAGTTTTTTTCACTATTATTTTTCGTAAAACATAAAATTTGTCATTTCTGATTTGTTACAGTCTTTCAAAAATTTATATGTAATGCAGAATGAGATGAAGTGTTAATTGTAGAGTTTATTGGGATCTCTTGGGTAAATATAACACTTATTATTCAACAAATTTCCATAAGAATTAGCAACCAGTAACTAAAGAGCTAAACTATAATTGCTGCTGTCCTGGGATGAAAATTTATTTCACATGAGTAACACAAACCTTCTAAACATTTAGTTGATATATGCAATGATAGACAAATATTTGACACGTCATAATTATCTCACTCTTCCATTTTGGTTCCAGACTTTTCCCTCTTTAAAACATAGAGTTCCTGAATTTAAGCAATAACCTGCTGCTTATATAACACAGTTTGAGTAACATTTGGAATCATTTTTTTACCTAAAACAAGATATGTTATTTGCCCAAACTTTGAAAGTACTAAGTAAGGGCATTTATTTTTGTTGCTTTTCTGCCCTTTTAAAAAAATTAATAGAAGGGTTACATTATATTCACCAGATAGAAGCTGCATTACTTCACACACATTGATACCCCTTCTCATATTTTTGTCACCATTCCCCTCCCCCTACCCCTGCCTCTCATCTTGTTTTCCCCCTTCCCTATTCTATTTCAAATAAACAAACATATCTACATTGTACCAGATAAGGTAAGATACTGTAACAATATGAGAATAACCAAGGGAAAACAAAAGAGATGAGAAATAACATAATACATTAAGAACAACATCACACATTCTATGGCTCTTGTTTCCACATCCTGGAGGTCCTTTCATTTAGCATCGTACTATATGGCCTTATATATCTAGGTTTTGAGCTATTGTAATCTGCTAGGAGAGTCCAACGTTTGTACTAAATATTAAAAATGAGGGAAACCAAAGTCTTTCCATTTCCTTACAAATGGGGCGATGTCATTCTTTCTGATAGCAGCATAGAATTCCATTGTTTATAAATAGTACATCTTATTGATCCACTCATCAACTGAGGGGCATCTAGGTTGGTTCCATATCTTTGCTATGGTAAATAGTGCTGCCATGAATATCGTTGTTCTAGTAGTTTTAGTATGTTCTTGTTTCTGGACAATTGGTTAAATGCTGGATCATAGGGGAGCTCTATTTTTGTTTCTTTAACTTTGAAAATACTGAGAGGAATATATGCCAAAGGGCAAAGTAAGATCTACATGGGAGGGTGAAGTAGGAAGATCAAAAGTTTAAGGCTAGCCTTTGGTATTTAAAAGGTCCTGTGTTTATAATTCATACCTAGAGATCAAATTGTGTCAAGCCTTGAGTTTAACCTCCACCCTGGCAAAAATAAATATATAAATAACTGTTATAATGAAAATTACCATGGTTTTATTGGGCTAACATTGTATCTTTTCTGAATTTTAGAATATTCAATATGGATGACTACTTTAGGTTTTAGATCTAACTCTGCTATCTATATGTTTAAATTCACTAGGTATTACTGCTATTGTTTAGAAGACAGTAGTGAAATTTATTTCAAAATTACAACTACCAAAAAAAAACCCACAATTTTTTTGTAATTTATAGTAGCCTCAATGTATTTGGCTTGAAATATTATATAACAAATGACAGGTTTAGGTTTATGGATAGGGTTAGGATTAGGGTTTTAGGGTTAGGGTTAGGGTTAGGGATAGGGTTAGGGTTGTAGGCTTAGAGTTAGGGTTAGGGATATGGTTAGAGTTGTAGGGTTAGTGTTAGGGTTAGAGTTAGGGTCAGGGTCAGGGTTAGAGTCAGGGTCAGTGTCAGGGTCAGGTCAAGGTTAGGGTCTGTGTCAGGGTTAGGGTCAAGGTTAGGGTCAGGGTCAGGGTCAGGGTCAGGGACAGGTTTAGGGTTATGGTTAGGGTTAGGGCTAGGGCTAGGGCTAGTGTTAGGGTTAGGGACCCTTCGGGTTAGGGTTAGGTTTAGAGTTACGGTTAGAGTTAGGGACCCTTAGGTTTTGGGTTAGGGTTAGGTTTAGGGTTAGGTTTAGACTTAGGGTTAGGTTAGGGCTAGGGTAGTTTAGGGTTTGGGTTAGTGTTAGAGTTGGGGCTAGGGCTAGGGCAAGGGCTAGGTTTAGGGTTAGGGAACCTTAGGGTTAGGGTTAGGGTTAGGGACCCTTAGGATTAAGGTTAGGTTTAGGGTTAGGGTTAGGGTTAGGGACACTTAGGGTTAACCTATCCCTAACCCTTACCCGAATGCTAACCCTAACCCTATCACTAGCCCTAACCCTAACCATAACCCTAACCCTTACACTAACCCTAAAGCTGACCCTAACACTAACCCTTACCCTACACATAGCTCTAGCCCTAACCCTAGCCTTAACCTTAACCCTAACCTTAACACTAATCCTACAATTCTAACCTATCCCTAACCCTAACTCTAAAACCCTAATCTTTAACCTATCCATAAACCTAAATTGAGCCTAAAACTAACCCTAAACCTTATCATCTACTTCACCCTCATCCTAACCCTAACCCTAACCGTAACTCTAACGCTAACCCTAACCCTAAACCTAAACCTAAAAAAAAAAAAAAACAATGACATAATTTATTAGTAGATTCTGCACTTGTAAAACTTACACAGATTTTTGAATGATTAGTAGTTTTGAGTTATTGACATTTTTACTTAATGATTCGTAAGAATAAAGGCAATGGAATAAGTGTTTTACTTTTGTTGTCATATATTTTGCCATCAAATAATAATATATGAGTACTGTGCTGCTTCAGGAAGACAAGAACATATGAGTTTATATTAATGTGCTTTTTTTCATATATTTTTATTGCAATTAATAGAAGGGTTACAGGATATTTGCCAGATAGAAGGTGCATTAATTCACATACATTGATACTGTTTCACATGTCTTGGTACCCATTTCCCTCCCCCACAAGCCCACCCCTCATCTTGTTTTCCCCCCTTCCCTATCCAATTTCAAATAACCAAATACAAATATATCCGATATATCAGATAACAAAGTGAGGTACTGTAACAATATGAGATACCCAAGGGACAGCAAAGGAGATGAGAGATAACATAGTACATTAGGGACAACAATCATTCCTTATATGCCGTTTGTTTCAATATCCTGGAGGTCCTTTCAATTAGCAAAATTATATTTAAAAAAGGCTGGGTGCATTGGCTCACCTCCTAGCTGCTCAGGAGCTAGGAAAAATTAATCACTAAGGAAACTACTTTTCAGGTACAACATAAAAGCTATGTGCAGTAACTACTTTCATTTTGACTTAATAATCTACCAGGGCTAATCTTTAAGTTGTGTCCTAATTAGAGTGCTGTGTTAATTAGTTTTGCTAACTTTTATCCCAGTCAAAACTGAAACACAATGATTTCATAGTGGCACGAATAAAATACATAAAACTCTGGCTATTAAAAATAGTCAAACATAATTCTAAAGAGTATTATTAAATTTATAGAATCTGTTTAGTTCAAAACACAAAATCATTTTGGTCGTATATGATTAATTAGGTATAAATTATATCTTTTATTAAACTTTAAAGAAGGGAATTAGTTTTATTTTAAGATATTTAAATTCATGTAACAAATCTCTCTCCATTATCAAGAATCTTTGAGCTATTAAAATAATACATTTTAAAATTGGAGTCAATATGGAGCATTGTATGATTAAAGAATTCAAGTATGTATAGTAATAGAAAATTTGAGAGTAGGAGTAATGTCAACAACCATAAAAAAGAAACTGTTGCTCTTACTTATGTTTGGTATATGTATTTGAATTTTGACATTTAGATTTTAATTTTAGTTTTGGATAGATGTGGATTCAAAGATGTCTCCTTGTTTTATTTTTGCAATTTAAAGGATTAACCAAAAAGTTACCTTATGATTTCCTTAAATGAAATATGTATTAAAGCAATATACATTCCTAAAAGTAACTACTTGCATTTACTGATTCTAATTTTTGATTTCTTTCCTTCTTGAAGTTTAGTTTTAATTCCTTTTATATTTATTCACTGTGGCCATTCAAGATTACACTGTGCTTATGAACACAATACATCATTATAATTATTAGAATTTAAATGAAAGCAGATCAGGCCTCAATTCATCAAGATAATCTTCAATAATTTTATTTCATATATATATATGCTTCCTGAAAACAAGTTGCAGTTATTAATGGAGAGAGCCTATAATTTAATTTGGCAACACCTAATGTGCAAGTGTCCCTAGAAACTGATAAACCCCAAAGAATATTTTACACAAAGCTAATTCTGCATTATGATTAAATGTAGGGTACAATTTCAATAAAAAGATTTCTACCAAGGAATTCCAAAAGAAGTCTTTTAGTCTTCTTATCAGATTCTACAAAACATTAAGTTATGCTAAGTGTACATATACTCTTTAGTGTGTGAAATATAGAGTGTTTTGTATGTGGCATATTTATAGAGTTTAAAATATCTCGAAACTTAAATCCTTGAGACGCTTATTTCAGCTTCACCCATGTATAAATGTGATATAAATTAGATATAAGGAGTAATCTAATAATAGGAAGTATAAATGACATCCATTTTTCTGGATTCACATTTAAGGACCATATATGGATTTGTGTGGTATATTTTTAATGAGGAAAATTTAAAGAATGTCATTATTTTAAAATATATGCTTAGTAGTTATAGGGGACTTATATTTGACATTCCTATATTCTATATAGTTTAGACATAGTTGGAAATTTCATAGCAAATATTGGTAATATTTTACAGCTTGAGATTTTAAAGCTTACAAATCTTAGCAAGGAGGAGATGCTTATGAAATTTTTTCATAATTTTTACTCAAGGGTTCTACAGGGTGGTATTTATTGTTACAATTTCCTTCCTCTACCAATCTGCTGGAAATATACTAAGTGATTTTTGCCCTAGGCATTGGCATGGTGAATGAACAAGAGCCAGTCAATATAGTCATTTCCAATTTGCTAACTGGCATACTGGATATGGCTGTCTTAAACCATACTTTCTCTAGGTATATATTTCTAGTAACGAGAAGAATGCTACTTACTCTTTGATTGCCCAAAATGCTGGGCATCAGACGCCAATCTTGTTTTATCTCAAAACCAGTCCCATCACTAAAAATGGAAATGCCTTTTATTAAATCTGTTATGACTCATTCCAATCTGCCCTTGTTATCTTATTAATATCTAGGCTCCCAATGCTCTAGAAATTTTAAATTTTGCTAAATAGTATTGTTTATTTGGATCAGCTATATATATTGAAGGCTAACATAGATGAAGGAGACATTAAAGAGATATGTTCTTCCACAAGGAAATATAAAAACAGCCAATTTACAGCACTGCGTTTTATCAAGAAAAACTAGATACTTTTGTAGACTTCTTAGCAAGATAGACAATTTTGTAGCTTTGTAAGTTAAAGTGCTTAGGATTACTTCTTAAATATTAGTAATTTGTTGATCTCAAGCCTTTAGGCAAAAATGGTAGGAAACCTTATTGCCCTGGCTAGGAATTCTAATACTATGTTAAAGAGGAGTGAAGAGAGTGGGCATCCTTGTCTCATTCCTGATTTTAGAGGGAATGGCTTTAGCTTTTTGCCATTAAGTATAATACTAGCTGTGGGTTTGTCATACACAGCCTTTATTGTACTGAGGAATGCTCCATGTATTCCTAGTTTCTCCAGAGCTTTTAACATAAAGGGGTGTTGGATCTTGTCAAATGCCTTTTCTGCATCTATTGAGACAATCATGTGATTTTTGTCCTTACTCCTGTTGATGTGTTGAATTATATTAATTGATTTGCATATGTTGAACCATCTTTGCCTCCCTGTGATGAATCCTGTTTGATCATAGAATATAATTTTTTAATGAGTTGTTGTAGACGGTTGGCCAGAATTTTGTTGAGAAGTTTTGCATCGATGTTCATCAAAGAAATGGGTCTATAGTTCTCTTTCTTTGATGAATCTCTGTCTGGTTTGGGGATGAGGGTTATACTGGCTTCACAGAATGAGATTGGTAAAGAGCCTTCATTTTCAATTTCGTTGAAGAGCTTTGAAGACCTTATAGAATTCAGCTGTGAATCCATCTGACCCTGGGCTTTTCTTAGGAGGAAGGACTCTTATTGCCATTTCTATTTCAGTGCTTGAAATAGGCCTGTTTAGTTGGGTTAGTTCTTCTTGCTTCAGTGTGGGTATGTTAATATTGGCTAGAAATCCATCCATTTCTTCTAGATTCTCAGATTTGTTGGCATAAAGGTTTGAGAAGTATTCCCTCATGGTGCTCTTGATCTTGGTAATTTCTGTGATGATATTACCATTTTCGTCTGTGATTTTGTTTATTTCGGTATGCTCCCTTCTTTTTTGGTAAGATTTGCTAAAGGTCTGTCAATTTTGTTAATTTTTTCAAAGAACCAACTACTTGTTTTGTAGATTCTTTCTGTAGTTTTTTTTGGACTCCAATTCATTTAATTCTGCTTTGATTTTAATAATTTGCTTCCTTCTACTGGGATTAAGGTTGTTTTGTTCTCTTTTTCCAGGAGCTTAAGGTGACACATTAAGTTGTTAGTTTGCAATTTTTCCAATTTGTTATTGTAGGCACTCAGAGCTATAAATTTTCCTCTGAGTACTCCTTTGCTTGTCCCAAAGGAGCTAGTATTTTGTGTGCTCCTTTTTGTTAAATTTCATTAACTGTTGAATTTCTGTTCTGATCTCCTCGATGACCCATTGGTGATTTAACAATGTGTTGTTCAATCTCCATGAGTTACAGAGTTTTCGTTGGTAGAGATGGGTGTTCAGTTCCAATTTGATGCCCTTGTGGTCTTAAGAGAGTGCAGGGAATAAATTCAGTGTTTCTGAATCTGCCCAGGTTTGTTTTATGTCAGGATCAAGAAAACTAATAACAACAGGTGCTGAAGGGAATGAGGCCAGGAGGGATCACTACTACACTGTTGGTGGAAGTGCAAACTTGTTCAAACACTATGGAAAGCAGTATGGCAGTTCCTCAAATGACTAAACATAGAGCTCCCCTATGACCCAGCAATTCCACTACTAGACATTTACCCAATTGTTCAGAAACAAGGACATACTAAATCCACTACCACAATGATGTTCATTGCAGCACTATTTATCATTGCAAAGATATGGAACCAAATGTGATGCTAAATGAAAGGACCTCTAAGATATAGAAACAAAAGCCATATAATGAGTGATTGTTGTTCTTAAGGTACTATATTATCTCTCATCTCTTTTGCTTTCCCTTGGTTATCCCATATTGTTACAGTATCTCACTTTGTTATCTAATATATTGGATACATTTGTATTTGGTTATTTGAAATTGGATAGGGAAGGGGAGAAAACAAGATGAAGGGTGGGGGTGGGGGGAGGGAAACTGGGACCAAGACATGAAAAAGGGTATCAATGTTTGTGAAGCAATAAACCTTCTATCTGGTGAATATAATGTAACCCTTCTTTTTATTACAATAAATATATATGAAAAATGGCAGGAAGCAATTCATGACATATTTTCTCAGGAAACTGTGAGTGTGCCTACATTGTAAAGAACATATGCTAATAAAATAAAATCCATTTGACAATCAGCATAATACAACTGGTCTGTTTTTATGCAACACTGTACAACAGTACTACTGAAACAGGTTAAAACAACAGGACAAAAATTCGAATGGTTTCTTCTTCAGAGAAGACCCTCTTTAAGTCTTTGGCCCATCTTTTAATGGGATGGTTGTTACTTTGGAGATTAGTTTTGGAGTGATTCCATTATTTGAGCTGTTTATATATTTTAGATATGAGGCCTTTGTCTGTTGTACGGTTGGTGAAGATCTTCTCCCACTCTTCCTAATTAGTTTAGTAGCTATGTCCTTTGCCATACAAAAGCTCTGCAGTTTAATGCAGTCCCACTTATCCAGCCTTTCTCTTATTTGTTGTGATTCTTGGTCCTTATTAAGAAAGTTTTGACCTGTGCCAAGGAGGTCTAGTGTATCTCCTATTCCTTCTTGTAAAGTTTTCAGAGTGTCGACTTTGACCTCAAGGTCTTTGATCCATTTGGAGTTAATTCTAGTACAGGGTGACAAAGAAGGATCCAACATTATTTTCTGCAGGTGCTTAACCAGTTGTGCCAGCACCACTTGTTGAAGAGGCTGCCTTTTTTCCATTCTATGTTTTTGGCTCCCTTGTCAAAGTTTAGGTGGCCATAGGTCTGTGGTTTAATATCTGGGTTTTCAGTTCTATTCTATTGGTCTTCAGGCCTGTTCTTCTGCCAGTACCAAGCTGTTTTGATAATTATAGCTCTGTCATAGAGTCTAAAGTTTGGTATTGAAATTTCTCCTGTGCTGTTCTTTCTGCTAAGAAGTGTTTTTGCTATACGGGGTCTTTTATTATTCCATATGAAATTTTGGATTGACTTTTCTATTTCTTTAAGAATGACATTGGGATATTAATGGGTATTGCGTTGAATTTGTAGATAGCCCTTGGCAAGATTGTCATTTTCATGATATTGATTCTTCCAATCTAGGAGCATGGGAAGTTTTTCCATTTCCCCAGTTCTGCTTTAATTTCCTTTTTCACAAATAAAAATGGCCTATAGACACATGAAGAAATGCTCAACATCTCTGGTCATAAAAGAAATGCAAATCAAAACAACTCTAAGATTCCACCTCACTCCAGTTAGAATGGCCAGTTAGAAACCTAGTAACAATAGATGATGGAGGGGATGTGGCCAGGAGGGATCACTAGTACACTGTTGGTGGGAGTGCATTCTCGTTCAACCACTATGGAAAGCAGTATGACAGTTCCTCAAAAGACTAAACCTCGAGCTCCCCTATGACCCAGCCATTCCGCTACTTGGCATTTACCCAATCATCCAGAAACAAAGACATTCTAAGTCCACTAGCACAACAATGTTCATTGCAGCACTGTTTACCATAGCAAAGATATGGAACCAATCTAGATGTCCCTCAGTTAATGATTGGATCAAGAAGATGTGGTATTTGTACACAATGGAATTCTATGCTGCTGTCCGAAAAAATGACATCGACCCATTTGTTAGGAAATGTAAAGACTTAGAAAAGTTCATATTAAGTAAAGTAAGCCAGACTCAAAGGAAATTAGGCTCATTGTTTTCCCTCATTTGTCATAATCCGTAGAAACCTTCGGCTCTCCTAGCAGAGATTTGCAGTTGAGCAAAACCTTGATACAAAAGGCCATATAGTCGGACGCTAAATGAAAGGATCTCTAGGATACAGAAACATAAGCCATATAATGAATGATTGTTGTTCTTAAGGTACTATGTTATCTCTCATCTCTTTTGCTGTCCCTTGGTTATCTCATATTGTTACAATATCTCACTTCGTTACTTGATATATTGGATATATTTGTATCTGGTTATTTGAAATTGGATAGGGAATGGGGGAAAACAAGATGAAGGGTGGGGTGGGGGGGGAGGGAAAAGGGGACCAAGACATATGAAAGGGTATCAATGTATGGGAATTAATGCACCATCTATCTGGCAAATATCATGTAACCCTTCTATTAATTACAATAAAAATATATGAAATAACAAATTCTACTAGCAGGGTTTTTGTGGTGTGCATATTCTGCAGGCTTGCAGAGTAGTATTACTAGTCATCCATGTGATTTTTCAAGTCACAATTGAAATATAAAACTTCATAATACATGCAGAAAATGTTTGCATAAAATCATTCTTACCCAGAAAGAGGCAGACAATCGTTAGACATAGATTAGTATCACAGGCGTTGCTCAATTTGGCCATTCTGTGTAATTAATTTCAATTTCAAAGACTGGTTAATGATTTTGGATCTTCACTCCCCCTATAATATAGCAAATATTCTACTCATTTGAAATGCATTTTAACAAAATATAATTTTCAGTGTAATTGGTGTGACTTCTAATGTTATATTTATTTTTCATAAAGGTCCTCATTAAACAATCACATGAAAAACAGTAAATCAATATTCATGTTTTTTTTCATTGAACTAGTAAAATCATGGAATAAAGTATATTTTCCTAGGATTGTCAAATACGCATTTGATAATGTCTTATGCATTTTTTATTGCCAATGAGGCAAAAACAGCTATGGTGGAGAATTCTTCCAGTATATCTATCAAAAGTACTTGACTTTTTGTAACTACTAAAATTGAACACTAAGCAATATTTTCCTTTTGTTCCTTTTCTTTGGGTCACTATTAAGACTTTTTATTTTCAGTGAAGTTACCGTCTGTGAGCCTTGAAATCTATAAAACTGCCAACAAAGGAATACAGCTAGTAAATTATTTTTAATATGTTGTTTTTATAACCATAATGAAATAGAAACAAACATGTTTGCTTTTGGAAGTATGATTCAGTTAGAGAATCCAATTCCAGTTGAAAGTGTGGATATGCACAGGGATCTTGTAGAAGTATCCAATTTATGTTTTAAATAAGGTAAAATATTTGGACATAAAGGAATACAGGAAGGTTAATTTAATCATTGGCATTCTTGATTTATATTTCTTTCCTTTATATTTCAAGTGGTCACTGAAGTAAAAATTCATATGTACAGTATTTAGTGGAAATTTGTTGATAATGTTAACTCTCATAAATATTCTAATCACAAATTACCTTCAAAATTTAAATATTTGTCCTCCATAGATCTTACTAATAGTATTAATTTTTCTTTATGTCATAAGACTCATTCATCTTGATTATTATATGTTGCTCTAATGTTTTCCATAGGATTGTAAAAGAAAAATTTGATCACATGGTTGCTATTTGAAAGTTCTATTTGAATGTCTAGTTACTTCTGAAGTTCTAGAATATACCTTTGACGTAAAATGAGCTATGTTCTCGTTTTCAGAAGCATAAGATTAAAAATTATTATATTCATGAATTGTAACACAACAGGAAAGTGTTAGTGACAGTGGAACAGTGTTGAGAGGGGTAGGAGGAGTGAAAGTGGGAGAAAAGCATGGGAAAGGGTATCAATATTCAGGAAGTAATTTACTCTCCATCTGGTGAATGTAACAGTTTCTCCTCTTTACATCACCCTGACAATAACCAAAAGAAATGTTACTTATCCTCTCAATCTGAGCATATATTTTGAGATTATGATAGTAATATTGGACATAAATTATAGCATGATTGACCTCAGTAGACGTTGACACTCTTCCGATACCATCTATATTTATATCATCTAATAGGTATGTGACAAGATATGTGACATCAGACTTTTGTGTACAATAAGAGAAAGTCAACATAGTTTTAGTGAAAATATAAATTCTTCACAAGATTTTCCTGGTTATTGCCCATTTTTACAGGTATACTAAACATATTTTTGTGTATTTCAGGTACATAACCTTGTACATCTAAGTTCTGCTGCTCAGCCCATAAATGCATTCAGATACCAAAGGAGGCTCTTGAGAACAGGTGAATTTCAAGATTAGGGTTTAAAAATTCTGCTTATATTTGGTTTAAAAGGTGGCAAATTTTCCTATCATTTTTGAATCATTGCTTTGTCTTACAAGTATTTTACATAACCATGACAGACACTGACTTTATAATACCTTTAAGGTTTTAGAAACTTACAAAAATGTAAACGTAAAAAGTTATAGTTACATTCATTTTTAGTACATACCCAAAATATCAATTAGAAGCCCTGTATCTCAAAACTGAAATTTGAAGTTCTCTGTTTGTTGACAGCAGACATTATGTAGAATATTTTCTAGGCCCATCTGCGAATTAAATTTAAGTTATGTGGTCCATGGACCAGATAATTAGTAAGCATGATAAAGAACAATGTTGGTTTCACAACTAATGCAACTGGACATTGTAACTCAGTTTGTAATGAATTGATGCTCCACCTATGTCTCTTTATATCTATTTCTATATAAAAGTTCTACTTCAAATAATGAGGCTGTTTTTAGGAATTGTTATTTATCATTTAGAGAAGTTTAACATATCCACTTACAAGAAAAGTTTATAGATCCACACTCTGGACACACTCTGGTCCACACTCTGGATCCTCTTTAACTTTCAGAAGGTCAATGGTTGTTTTATGCATTTGAACATAAATTAACTTGATCATAATATTAATGCAAATATAGAATAGATGTTACTCACTTGAACATTACATTCTATGTCTATTTTCCCCTTCATTTTCACAGTTGGGTGATAAGAAATTAAATTTAAGAGACAGATATTGAAAGGAACTTTTTCCATATATTTTATTGTAATTAATAGAAATTTTACATTATATTCACCAGATAGAAGGTGCATTTCTTCACATTGATACCCTTTCTCATGTCTTGGTCCCCATTTCCCTCCCCCCACCCCCGCCCTTCACCTTGTTTTACCTCCTTCCCTATCCTATTTCAAATAACCAAATAAGCATATATACAATGTATCAGATAACAAGGTAAAATAATGTAACAATATGAGAAAACCCAGGGACAGCAAAAGAGATGAGAGATAACATAGTACATTAAGGACAACAATCACTCATTACATGGCTTTATGTTTCTATATCCTCTAGGTGAAAGGAACTATTTTTATGCCAGACTATTTTTCCATTTTTTATGTTTTATCAGATGCCTATGTATTGGAAGGATGTAAATATTCTGTGTAGGTTAGAATCACATGAGCACAGGAAATAAATACATTCACACTTGGTGGTGAGCTCATAGTATTTGAAAAGCGCTGGGAAATTGGAAAAGATGCAAAACCCCTTAAATTGTGATACTAGTAAGCATTTTGAATTTATAAACACTTCATTCCATTATCCCTAGGTATACATGTCAATAGTTAACCTGTTAAAAACTGTGGAGAAATAAAAAATAAGTTTTGTTCTGAGACTGAGAATTTTGGTCACATTGCATCATATTAATTAAAAGATGTATTACTGAATATATAAATATTTTAACCTTCCCCATTTCCATTATGTTCTTATAATAGCATCTTTTAGGCCTTCATAAACATTTAATATTTCATCTTATTATCAGATATCAGAGTGACTTGGGAAATGTATATATATAACTTTTAAGGAAACTTATTTTGACTCCAAAAGAACATATCAACTTGGAAGGGTCTAGTTCAACATACTACCATGATATATTGCATTAATATTATAACATTATAAAGAGAAAAATGGATGGCCTACTTTAGTTTTTTCTTGTGGGTTCAAATACAACATGTATGTATATCACCAAAATATTGGTACATTTTGGTGCAGCTTATAACTAAAATAGGGCTTGCTTTAGCATTTTGTGTCTGTTAAAAATGTGAAATCTTCAGTTTTGTGATTAATTTTCACATTCTAATTGAAATGTAACAGGAAAAGTTGTATATTTTGTCTGTGTTGCCTTTGTATTTGCATAATTACTGTAGATCCTCACAGACACAGAATGTTGATGTATTCAGTAATACATATTTTAATTAAAATATTATACAACATGATTGTTTATTTTTTATCACTCATTATTTCCCAAAGGAGTGAACATACTTGGTATAAAAAGAATTGCGTATAAAGTTGTCACCTCAGAAAGTGTAACTTAATTAAGCGAACAGTTGTTAACTCTGTAAAGAAATACTTTGCAAGCCCAAGGGTAACATTTGTAAATATATCCACACATGAAGCACTTATTCTTGTACCAATTTGCAGTATAAAATTGTACTTAAAGAAGACTTTGCTCATTTTGTGTACATTACTTTTAAAAATAGTGTGTTATATGATATATTGGATATATGCACATTTGGTTATTTGAAATTGGATAGGGAAGAGGGGAAAACAAGATGAGGGGTGTGTGTGGGGGAAATGGGAATGAAGACATGTGAAAGGGTATCAAAGTATGTGAAGTAATGTACCTTCTATCTGGTGAATATAATGTAACCCTTCTACTAATTACAATAAAAATATATGGAAAAAATGAAAAGGTCATTGTTAATAAATCACTTAGGAATCATGGTTTATATTCCATGGCCTACTGCTCACATCTTGACAAACATGGAAATTGAGAAGCTTCATTTGAAAAGAAATGTATACATAAATATTACAGTGAGATAGACACTCTCCTATTCACCTGAGATCCCAATGTCTCACATTGTATTCTGTGTATTCCATTTGTGAATTTGGTTCTCAAGGAGTTTGACAGCTGTAACATTGTAGATACTAAGCATTAATGTAATAAGATGAATTTTTAAGAAACAATTGCTTTCATTGTTTTAGATATAAAAATCTCTGATTTTTATCATGGAGAAATTAAGTTTTTAATTAAAATTCATGTTCCTCTTCAATGGAAGCTATATGTTTTCTTTTTTTATAAGGAGATTGAATGGTAGACTTTTGGTTAAGAAGGTTTTGTTTGAAATTTTCTTTTTGATTTGTTTCATAAATAGGGAAATGAAACACAGATTAAGTATGCAACTAAAGTCACAGACGAGAAGCTAGTATAGTATTAAGATTCTAAATTCTCAAGCAGTTTGCCAGTGGCTCAGACCTGGAATACTGTCTACTACGTACTCAGAAGCATAAGACTTGCAGATTCACAAAGTATCAGACTAGAGACATGGTTCAAGTGGTAGAACAACAGTCATATAAAAGAAAGCTGAGCAAGTGCTGGATGCCCTGACTTTAAATTCAATTTAAATTTAAAACAAAAAACTTCTAGATTTTGAGGCACTAGATTTTTAATACATAAAATATTGGTTTTGTTACATAACAATTGCAGTTCTTTCTTTTATGCTGTTTAGTCATCTGTATAATTAACCTATTTGTTACTCAGCTATGGTAGGGGATGGTATATTTATGCAGCAGGAATCTGCAAATTGCAGGCATTTTTGAGACCAATAAATGGATTCAAATGATGTGTATAGTTTATAATTATTGTGTATGGTGCTTTTTATTACATGAAGGAGATTACAATTGTATTTATCTGTATTGCTTCAGGAATAATTTATGATCAGGTTAAGTTAAGAAAAGACATACTAATGCTCCACTGTGGTTTTGAAATAAACTGCCTATATTCAATACATTATTATTGTTATCCATTAGAATTACTTTTTGTCCCAAAATTATTCAATTCTTAGAAGCAAGTCTTTGTACGTACTGATATATGTCTTATTCTCTACAACTCTGACTAGACATAATGTCTGAAACTTTTCCGTCCATACCATGTTTACAGATAATACATCCATTTAAATTGAGCTTTCAAGAGCAAGAGGCAAGAGTATTAATTACATAAAATTGACAGCTTGGTTGGAAATCACTTTTAAATCCATTGTCATTTCAATCTGTCATTGCTGTATGTATGATTTTGATTGCTGTTTTGCCCAAGGGTTTAAAATTTCAACCATTTGTATTTTAAAAACAGGAAGTTTGTAGAAAATACCAGCTTCCTCCTTCTCGTGGCTTTTCCCTTGCAGTTTACTGTGCTTTCCAGTCCCATTGTTTTACTTGTAATTTTATTTTCCTAGATTCCCTTTCACTTCTTCCCCCATTTGAAAAAAATCCTGTTCAGTTCTAAGTCAAATCTTCTCTATAGAATGTCCTTTTGAAGAGAATTCTAAATCTCCTGGATGGTGATTTTATTTCATAACTATCACATTCTATTTCAGACTATCACAAAGTCTTTTAAAATTTATCCATATCTGTTTCACTTTGCTATATAGGGAACTCTGAGATAAGCAAAACTGGATCTAATTCATTTTATATCACAAGTACCCTTCAGTATCTGTCACATTATAGGGTCACACTAGTTTATTTGCAAATAGGTAAAAGAATGATCTTCTTATTTATACTTACTTATATTCTGTGGGCAACTGTTGTTCCACAGCTGATCTATCTGATCTCTAACATCTCTCAACTTTTTTCATGATATTTTACTTTGTCATCACACAGTCTCTGACAGTGGAGATGGTGATAAAGGCCAGGTGACGTTTATGTGATTGCTTGCATGTACACATTGCAGTTTGCTGTGGACCCAGGATCAGTAAGAACTGCTGCCATCATTTTTTCAGGATTCCTTCCAGTATCTCAGGGCATAGTCTTGTAGAGCTATCACTGATAATTTGAGGCTTATGGCATGTATAATTCACTACTTTATATCTGCATTAATATTAGTTCTTCAATTTAAAATTTAAAAACAAACACATTAATTTTTCCTTATATATGGATGCATTGTTATGAAACTATTTTAATGTATCCTCAGGCAAAACTTAGAAAATCTAAGTACATTAATAATATCTCTTTTGTATCTTGCTAGTTACGGATTAGCTTCTTAAAATGTTTTATTAAAATTATATCACTTGCTAAAAAATAGTGAAATTCAGTAGGTTTACTACAGAGACAGTTATTATAAGATTTTTGTTGTTGTTGTTGTTGTTGTTCTGGGACTGAGGTTTGAAATCAGGGCTTCATGCTCCCATTTGGATATTTTAAATAAGGCTAATATACTACCAAGTACATAAAACCTCCACTGGTGGCTTTTTTCTGATTGTTTGGATATAAGCTACTTATGGAATATTTAGTGAGAGTGCTTACTTTTTACAAGGATCCTTGGATTTCAGATTTCTGAGTAGCTAGAACAACAGGCTAAATTACCATTGCCTACATGAGATTATGTACATTTTAAAAAGGCACATATACTATTTAGTGTGCTATAGAACATAAAACTGGTTCTAGGTACAGTGGCTCATGCCTGCTATCCTAGATACAACTTGTGGGGGCCTGGGTGAGGGAAGTTGGAGCAAAATACAGGAGGGGGTAACAATATTCAACAAGAAAGTTACTCACTACCATATATATGTAATTGTAGCCCCTCTGTACATCACCTTGACAAAAATATTTTTTTAAAAAAAGAAAGTCATTCAAGACTTGCAGGGTTAAAATTAGTAACCCCATCTCAACCAGGGGTGAGCTAGGAGTGTTGGTGTATGCCTGTCATCCTAGCTACAAGGAAGACATAATAGGTGAATCGTGGTCCAAGCTGGTCCTTCACAAAAATCAGACCCTTTTAAAGTTGAAAGGTGTGACATTGCTCAAGATATAGTGTATTCATAAACTGTTTTGTTAAATGGAAATTCCATGTACAACTACTTAAATATAATACAAAAATCAAAAATAAAATAACAGGTAAAGAAAAATAATTTTTCCAGGCATGGTGGCTCAGGACTATAATCCTAGCTCCTCGGGAGGCTGAGATCTGAGGATCGTGGTTCCAAGCTAGCCTGGGTACAAAACGACCTGAGATTCGTATCTCCAACTAACTTAGAAAAGGGGAAGTGGGACTTAGCTCAAGGGTACGCAATAGACTTGATGTTTTATTTGGATGGAGACATATACTTGACTAGAACTTTGTTATCTGCTCTCTAAAACAAATTGAACAAAAAGGAGCATGAGACTCTTACTTGAAGAGCTGATTGTGTGTGTGTGTGTGTGTGTGTGTGTGTGTGTGTCTGTCTGTCTGTCTGTCTGTCTGTCTGTCTGTCTATCTGTGTGTTCTCCTTATAATTGTTACACGTCAGTATAATGACTTGTTTGGTTGGTTTTTTGTTGGTCATGATACTTGACTCAGGTCCTGGGCACTGTACCAGACCTCTTTCCCTCAAGCTGTACCCAGGCTGTCTCTGAATGATGATCCAGAGATCTCAGCCTTGTGAGTAGCTAGGATTACAGGGGAGAGTCACCAATACCCACCTAGAAGAAAGTTTTTGAGAAGGAGAATTTAACAGATTTCACGTAAAATAAACACTTATTCTCATCAAGTATCCCATTCAGAAATTCCTATTCACTGACATATTTAGAAATAATTGCTTACTACCTATGCAGTTCATAAACATGCATTCATTTTATCATCAACCTAAAAACAAGAGTGTTTTCATAAAAACCTATTTGAATATATCAAGATGAGTATTAATGTTGTCTTTCCTATGTAACTTACCTTCTTTCTTCTTAGTAAAATTAAATTTCCTATAAAATTCATGAAGGGTGAAAATATCAGATATTTGCATAGAAAACTATGCTAAATTATATTTGAAGGTTGAAATAGTACCTTGTAGTTATTAGAATTGTTCTCATGAATTGATATTATATACACGAAAACAGCATCTGATATATACTATAGTCATTTATCACACAAATATATGTATATATATATATATATATGCTCAATTCTCTTTTTTGAAGATGAACTCGTTAGGGTGTAATCTAGTGTCCTCCTATGGAAAATATAAATAGAGAAGGATGTTAGTTTTCTCTCATTCTGTTTGAGCTTTCTGAAAAAACACTGTCCTTACAATTACTAATGTCTTTTAATTAACTTTAATCAGAAGTAGGGACAACAAACCAAGCAACAGCTTTACAAAGCATAGACCTATTTTAATCAGGTAAAAAATATTTTAAAAATAGACCAAATTGATGAGCTGATGTTCTCGCTACTCTTTATTTGTAATGAAACCATAAAATTAGCATAGAGTGATTATAGGATATTAACAGGAAGGGTTTTCACATTATTAAGTAGGTACTATACAAAATGGGTAACTATAAATTTTCTCTCTCTCTGTCTCACTCTCACACAACACTCACAATCAAACACACACACCAATATATTTCTGTACACCAGTTTTCTTTCAGTCTACTCCTCCTCTTAAACTCTGGCTTATCCCTTCCTCATTATGTCTTACACCTGATTCCATTTCCATGGCCCCTGTATGTTCTTTCTACATTTTCTTCTCTTTAAATTGCCTTGTCTCCAGCATTTTCCCTCTTCCCACTGTCTCTATTTCATCTCTATTAGACTTTCTTTCGATTTCACTTTTTTCCCCTTTGGTAAACTAGGTGAAACCTAATCTAAATTGATTGGTGAAAAGGGGTTTCACCAATATTATTGATGTTTCAATACATTTCACATATGAATGTATTTTGCCTATTTCATCCCTTTTCAACCCTTTGCTTCTGTTTCAAATCTGACCAACTATTACTTTCTCTCTTCCTTTCCATTTCCTGTTCCAGAAATCACAAAGCATCATACCAACCTTTATCATATATTTTTATATACATATAATCATTTTGGTGTGTGGGCCAGTTCTGGGGCTTGGGTGTTGTTCCTCAGGTTTTCTATTCATGTCTAGCACTTTATGACTTGAACCAGAAGAGCTCAACTTTTGGCTAGGAACTGTTCTGTCTGGGGTTAGCTTCAAAACCTGATCTGCAGCTGCCTAAATAGCTTTCAGGAATAAGCCACCATCTTCTGGCAGTGTCTATAATTTTTATTTTCACAATTTTTCTTTGGCTTCGTTGAACCCACTTTTTGACAAGAAATGATAAAATGCACACCAGAACTGCTATGTTTCTTTTGGAACTATAAAATTTTAAATAAATACTAAAACAACAAAGATATGCAGATAAAAGTGGGTTTAAAATTCGTAAAGAAGTAAATGCACCTCCTATCTGGCAAATAAAATGTAATCCTTCATTAATTACAATAAAAATATATAAAAAAGAAAAAAAAGTATTACTGTCACATAAAGCTAACAAAATCCTCTATAAGTGACCCATCTATTATTTGTAAAAAAATTTCTGTTAAGACTCTGAGTACTGTAATAAAAAGTTTATTATATTTTACTTTATATTTGTGTACCCAATGCTATGGACATTGTATTGGAAATATAAACACAACTACATAGATATAAAATTTATGACTCTATAGGCATAATGTTTTATTACATAGATTAATATACATATGACACACAACCTAATTTTAATTATGTTCTAATATCTAAGTGCCAGTGATTATATAGAGATTCCCTTCTTGAATACTTGTTTGTTAATTTCGTCATTTGAAATATGATGCAAAATCCAGGTTAATAAATGCTTCAAAAAAGAAATAATATATTTTACTTTAAAAGTCTGTCTTCTAATAAAATAAAATCTATGAACAGTACTTATAAATTACCACTAATTATTACTAGTACCTCATTTCAAAATAATTAATTCATCTTTCATAATTTTTCCGTCAACTCAACATACAAATTGCTACTGCCTTTTATGTGAAAGTTAATTGGAACAAGTTGAGAACTTTCTAAAAGGATTTCTTTCATATCAATTTATATTGAAATTTAATACAAAATTAATGAATATGTATACATATACACTAATGCTTGTTTAAAAGGGGCCAAGAATTTGGCCTAGTGGTAGAGTACTTGCCTAGCATGCATAAAGACCGGGGTTCAATTCCTCGGTACCACATACATAGAAAAAACCCGGAAGTGGTGCTCAAGAGGTAGAGCTCCAAGGACAGTGCTTAGGCCCTGAACTCAAGTCCATGAATGGCAAAAAAAAAAAAAAAGTTTCGCCAATGATGGACTTTCAAAGACTGAATTCATGTATGCTCCCTTTTTTGACTACTGTTTGTAAATATTCCTCCTAATATTAGTTGTAGTAAAAATGTTTAATATCCTAATACTTAAACACATTAAAGCTCACCATAGATGTAGGCACATAAAACATTTGTATCTAAATCCATATTTACACTTAGAAGTCAAGTTCATACATCATATCTACTACAAAATTTATAAATGGCTACCATTGAAAAGTCACTAGGAATTTTTAAAGCCTAGCCACCTTGGGTTCTGGCTCCAGTATCCAGGGCTATATAAAGTTATCAAATTTAAATCAAAGGTAGTGGAAATAATTTTCGTTATATTGAGATTTATATGGAAACCTAAATCATAAGTAGATTTTGTGATACAGATATGAGAACTTTTTATTTTGTAGCTAAACTTTACTGACACTATTTCTGTCTTTTAGAAACCACAATCTGCTCTTTACTTGGAAGCTGTTTTGTTATTCTGCAGAATTGTGTGTGTGGGGGGGGGTGTGTGTGGGTGTGTGTGTGTGTGTGTGTAACTGTGTATATACAAATCTTTATATTTTGTTCATAAGAGGTGATTTTTCTTACTTTATTCTTTTACCAATAATGCATATGTGCACACACATATACATATACAGTACAATTTACCACAAGTGTTAAGTATGTTTTAACATTTTGGTCAAATTTCTATCAAAGTTCTATTGTTTTACTCCACTTAACAGTCTCTATTTCAAACTTTTCTAAACACACTTGGGATTAACCCTTACTTTTGTTTTTTTGAGTGGAAAGGGTTCAAGAAAATCTTTTCATGGCATATTTTCTTCCATTGTTTTTCTGCACTGCAGGATTTACTCTGAGATATTAAGCATGATATGAATATATTATTAATCAACATACTACTTTGTTAATATCAGCCTGAGTTTTTGTCCATTTTGGCATTCTCAGTTTTTAAACAAACCACTTTGCTCTTCTTGTTTGTTTGTTTGTTTTTTTAATGTATTTTTTTGCCAGTCCTGGGACTTGAACTAAGTGTCTGGGCATTGTTCTTGGGCTTTCTCAAGGCTAGTGCCACTTGAGCAACAGCATCACTTCCAGCTTTTTCTGTATATGTTGTACCGAGGAATCAAACCTAGGGCTTCATGCACACTAGGGAATCACTCTAACACCAGGCAATGCTCCTGGACTTAAACTGTATTTTTATCTTTTTGGCTCTGGGAATTGAACCTAGGACATTGTAGATGCTGCCATTGAACTATATACAACTCTGCCTTCTGTGATACTCTAAAAGGATGTTCTCAAATATCTGTGGAACACACAATGATCAGCATATTGTGCATCTCGCAACAATTATTAGAGAAAATTAATGTTGGAAAGTAAACCGATTTCCTAGGAGTTGTATTCATTATAGTTGATTAAAGCATTACCATTTGTCCTTAGATACAGACTTGGAATCTATTTCACAAGGGAAACATATATTGTGATCATCTCCATGTTACTTTTCTGCATTTTTCCTGACTTCATTATTCTCCTTGATTTCTTCTTTTAATAGCATGTCTAAATATTTTATAAGTATACTTATAAGGGTATTATCTGTTTTGTTGACCAAAATGTTCACATTAATCAATAAAGATAGTTAAAATGAGAGTCCTGGAGCCAGACAGCTTGGACTTGAATCTGAACTCCATTTCTCCTTAGTTGGGTGATATTGGGCAGTTTTTTTTTTTATCATTTCTTGATTCTAATTTCCTTACCTGGCTAATAATGTCAAGAAATGTATTTCATAAGGCTCTTCCATTTTTCACATTCAAATTCTAGGTAAATAGTAATTGATTCAGAATAAAAACTCAATAAGATTTTCATATTCTCCTACTCAATCTTTTATACTTGTGAGACATATAAAAGAAATTTGCTTGGGAGAAATGAATATGTCCAAATAAAGCACACCATTGAAGTGATATAAATGCTTTTTCCTAAATATAGAAAACAAATTCATTTTTCAGAAAGAAACATATACATTTAATTGATTTCATTCAAATGTTAATTTTTTGTTATTTATAGCTTTGTTTTAAAATTCAAATTTACTAAATATATGGGAAGCTGAGTGATCATTAGCTTGTATGCTAGGCATCATTTAATCAGTCATTTTATAGCTTCTAAGAATTTTAATGCATGAAATGTTTTTAAAGGTCCCCAAGCAACCCTAAATACAAGATTTTTCTAAAAGAAAAGGAGATTATGTAAATACATAATATCTAGGCCTTTTACTTATCTCTCCTATTTAGTTTCTGTTTACACATTATGTGACACATTTATTTATTCCCTTACTATATAATACCATTGGATTAATTAAATGACACCTCAGCGCAATGAGTTGTATATACTGAAAATATGTATTTAATGTGAATTACAAGGATACCCTATCCGGTACAACAGTAGAACACAAATCAATATCCATTATATCATTTCTCAAGTCACAAATGTATGATTAGCTAAGAACTTATATCTATGACATTTATATCATCAGCTCTGATATGCCAGCCATATATCCTTCTGTAGACCTTAGCACTCATGGCAAATAACTAATCATTGAATGGAAATTTGAGTATATCTGAACCTGTTATGTTGACAAATGCTTGTTAAATTTGAAATACAATAAATAGAATATATCCTTCCTCCAAAAATAGTATTTGTGTTTTATTTAGGCAAGTTTATTATTTATTTGCCCAAAACATTTAGGTAGCTCATCCTGTGAGATAAATGTAAACAGAGGCTTTTTACTATCTTCAGTATTCAAAACAAGCCTTGACATGATATGAATAATCTCTGGATAATATATGTAAGGATATAGATATAGATACATCTCTATGAATACACATATTCTATATGTACTACATATATCTGTAGATCTATGTATATATACATATATGTATTTCCATGCGTACCTGTAAAGTATGAAAATAACAAAATCCAAGTTTGATTAGGTTGTTCATTTTATGAAACCCAAAGATAAATATTTTTATATGCAGAGCAAGGAAAGCATTACTCAGTGCAACACTGAAAAAATATTTTCACAATGTGTTGTCAGTGGAGTACAGGTAAGGGAAATTACTAAAATAAACCTTGGGACTTAAATGCTATTGTAGGTGTCTATTTGTCTCAGAGAAATACATATAGTATACGGAAATTATTTGTCCTATAAATTAGACTGCCTCATTTTCATTTATGTATTTTTTATTTGTTTGTTTGTTTGTTTATCGGTGCTGTCTCTGAGCCTCTTTGTACTCAAGGCTAGTGCTCTACGACTTGAGCCACTCTGGCACTTCCTGATTTTGAGTGGTTTATTAGAGATAAGAGTCTCGGTGAGTTTTCTGCCTGGGCTGGCTTCATTCAACCTGTGATCCTCATATCTGAGCCTCCTGAGAAGTGCGGATTACAGGCGTGAGCCATTGGTGCACGGCTAAGTCTAGATTTTAATACTGAGCATATTGTCAATATTTCCCTGGTAATCTATGGACCAGAGTACAATCTTTCCTCTTTTGCACCCATGTGAATTATTGATCCTGTTCACGTCTAAGCCAGTATGTTATTCTTTTAGTATGTATACATTTCCTATTTCTCTTCTGTCATCAGCTTATTTATTTATTTATTTTTTTAGGCAGAAAAGTATTTACTGATGGAGAGCACATTGTGGTCTACACAAGTTGGAGGCATGTGGGAACAGAGGGGAAGGAAAAAGAGAAAAAGTGGAAGATAGGCTACCAGCTTTCTGCAGTGGGAGAACATCTGAGAAAGGTTGCAACAGGTACAAAGATTTAGTGCATGAATTTTGATAAGTAATTCAATACATGTGATGTTCCCAGGCTTCTCATTTATAACGTGAAGGAATTGGACAAGAAGGCTCTTCTATCTTTCTGAGACTATTATTTCTACTATTTACACTATCTGTAGCATCAGTCTCACCACAAGAATATTTTTAGAACTATTTTCTTTCAAGAATAGTGCAGTTTAATGGGCAGTACAACCAACAAGCTTAGAAATTTAACTCAAGTTCTGGCATCCTGAGTATATTATATAAACTCTCTCATCTTCATTTTTCTCATTTATAAAGTGAGGAAGATAATGCAATCGATTTTATGCAGTATTTGTGATAATTAAATGACTACACAGAGAACACTTCATTTTGATATTTAGAAGGCTTGTCTCTCACGCTCTCTAAATTCTAATGACTGAAACTTGGCATCATACTTATACTTCTGCCATTCTGTTCAGAATTTTTACAAAAATATTGTGTTATATTGAGGGAGCTCAGATAGGGAAGACAATACATATGACAAGTGCATGTGTGTATGTGCATATGTACACAAAGGTGGGCATGTATTATCTAGAAGAGTATTATATAGCACATTATCTATGTTATCTACATAATATGTCCTTAAAACTTTCTTCATTTATGAGAGTTATTCTGTTGTTTAATTTTTGTCAGATGAGAGTTCTATGTAGCAATAGAATAATAGTTCCCTGTAACAAAATAAAAAGTTAAAAATTAGAACAAAGAAAGAAATGATAAGCTGGGCTAGGTGGCTCACACCTGTAATCCTAGTTACTCATGAGGCTTAGGTCTAAGGATCAAAGTTGAAAGCCAGGACACAAAAGGACCTGAGAGTCTTATCTCCAATTAATCTCTAAAAAATTGGAAGTGTGGCTTGGCTCAAGGGTAGGGCGGTAGCCTTGATTTTGAAAGCTCAGGGATAGGGCTCAGGCCGAGTTCAAGCTTCATGATCTCCCACACACACAAAAGAAAGCAATGGTAATATATGAAACAGCTTCAGAAGAGTTAAGTATATAGGTGGTATATAATATTTTCTATAATGTAGTGTGATGATTAGTTTGTCAATTTAAAAAAAATTATTTTTGGATAAGATTTAAATTTTGAGTGGAACAAATGACTACTATAATTATAACCTGAGCGGGTTTTATATAATCTATTGTAGATCCATCTGTTCTGAGAAACAAATATTTTCTAGCAGTCTGATTTATAATGAGCATCATCAATTGTTTTCACACTACAGAGGATTTTTACATCACAAGACTCAATTTCTTATAATAAATGTCATTGTGCATATACACATTTTGTTGATTCCAGTTCTCTGAATAATCCTGAGTAATCCATATAGTTTTCCCCCAGGCTTTTAAGGGTCTCACCTAAGAAAACATGAAAGATACTAGGAGCTTATCTCAGCAAATAATTTCTCTTTTATATCATACTAATTAATCCCAGCAACATATATTGAATTAAAAGAAAAAGTTGTAAAGGATATTATAAACCTTGCAGACTAAATGATACATGATGTGAAAGAGATTTTAAGTTCTCAAAGACAATTACAAAATACATTTAAGATTTTGCTATCCAAACTAAGAGTAGATACTACATACCATTCCTGGACATCTATCCAGAACATCACAAGCCAGGATATCAAAAATACACTTGCACATTCATGCTTATTGTTGCATTATTCACAATAGCTAAGTTATGGAAATAGTTCAGAAGCCTTACCCATAGACAGGTGGTTAAAAATGTACTATATACCTTTATGATATAAAATATAGAGGTATAAAATGGCTAAGAAATTGTGTATTAATCTCTCCTACACAATGATCTATTGAGACTTTGAAAAACAGTTTGACAATATTTTTGTTTCAAAGATAAGGGTACTCTTCTTTTTAGTTTTCCAACAGAGCAAAAATGTGCATAATTACATGAAAGAAGTTTACTATAAATATTACACACTCTATGATTCCAAATCTCTTACATACTATAGAGGCAAAACTATGGAAACAACAATTATGTCAATGATTTATTGAAATTTGAGTGGAAGGAGAGATAAATATGTGTAAAACAGAGGACTTTCAGGAGAGTCAAATTACTGTGTAATGAATAGATGAAGATCATTATAGTTTTTCCATATATATCTATACAAAGAATGAACACTGAAGTACATCATGGGTTTTGGGTTATACTTATGTGTCAGTATAAGTTCATTAGTTTTCATAACTATATATATGTGACTATATATACATACATACCTATACACAATACAGGTGAGTGTTGATAATATGAGAGTTGCTATGCATGTATGGAGGCAGGAACTAAGTAGTAAGTCACTGTAACTCCTATTAATTTAGCTGTAAGTATAAATCTGATCTAAAAATAAAATTTACTTAAAAATGAAGGAAATGTCAAGTATTTATAAGCATGCCTTGGGTATAAATGAGTTTATCCATAGATCATCACCATAGGATTTGTGACAAATTTTAATACCTCTTTTCATGGCATTTTGATTCTTCCTACAGATCTATACAGCCAATAGTATTTGTATGTTTAGAATGTTCTGTTTGTACTTTCTGCATACACTCCCATTATGAATTTAAAGATGACTTATAATAACTGGTAATCTAGATCACAACTAAGTTTACCTAAAATTATAGGTCTGCTAAGCTACAATTAAGGAAATCCATGTGATTACAAGATTATCCAAGACTTAGATTTTTTCAAATAATGAACATAATGACAGCAGTTAGTTGGGAAAAATTAATACAAAAGCAAGTTAATTTCACAGGCTTTTCTAAACAAATATATTTTTCTTCACTGTTCACTAAGCTGTAAATAATACAGGATAAAACGTTCCAGATTGACAAGAAAGCATCACAAAAAATTTATAGTAACAAAGACAAAAGTGATTTGATGTCTTTGTAGAGTATCAGATTTCTCTGCTTTCACCCTTTTCTTTCCCCTAGCAATTCAATAGGCAATTTGGAATCCTTTTACATATGCACCTAGTTTTTTAAAATAGAATGAGCTATAGTGGCTGAACAAAATTCCTTTGTAAAACTTCATTACCTTTTGTTTTCAATTGTTTCCTGAATGCAAAATATGTGTTTGAATTATTTAGTATAGAAGATAGTTCTTGAAAGCTCTAGAGAAAATGCCTCTAGTACAATATATTGCAAGCCTTTTTTATCCACCATTACACAGAACATCTATAAATGGACTCAGTGCTTGCACAGTGCTATAGGGCACATTCCCTGAGCTGTGGTTATTGCAAATGCTCTGCTAATCGTTGTGTGCTCTAACATGCTCGGGAGGAAAACCTGAATGTTCCCACAAAGGCAAGCAGAAGTCCCACTAATGAAATTAAGTGAAGGGATTAAAATGTGTTTTTGTCAGTGTAGGCCCCTGAAGCTAAATTTTGGAAGGTGATGCACATGGATTATTCAGTAGAAAAAGCTTTTAATTAGTGCTACTTTACACTTCCTCTATAAAGGGTGAAGACAAAACAGTCCATCAGGCATGTTGAATTTGTAACTAAGCAACATTTTAACAAGCGAGTTCCCATCAGTTATCTATTTGAAAAGTGTCTGAATGTTAATTTAAGAAAAGTTACAATCATGTTTTTTCACAGGACACACACTTTGTTCCTTCAATATTTAATACAAGAGCAATTTTTTAAATCAAGCCCAAACTCCATTTTTTTTCTTCTAATGCTTCTTTCTCTTCCTTATGGATTCTATTATTCTCAATGTCCTGCTCTTTATGGCTGGACAGTAAAGTGAAAAGTAAATTAAAATCCAACAATTTTGAAATACTTTAAAGAAGATTACAGAACCAAATATTATTACAAATATCTGGTTCTACCTTGATATTTATTTGTAACCACACTCATGTGTTAATATAATTGCTTCAATGGACAATTATTTCCACTCTGTAAGTTTCAATTAACCCATATAAATTTCTTTACATTGTCCAAAATATTGATTAAAATATTCTTTGTAGAAAAAATAATACATTTTTGAGACTTAAATTTAATTTATGTAAGTGACATTATTTACTTTATGTGACACAAGGTTAATGCTACCATTATTGGAACACCAACTGACCCTGACAGCTCTGATATTTTAAACAAGCAGTAGGTAGTAAGTGACTCACCAGAAGCAGCTTATTATTTATACAGCTATCTCTTACTGGAAATGACTTGATTTTGACCTAAAAAAAATAGTTTTCATCTGTACCTGAGCAGTGAAGAATTACAGAGCCCTACTGAATTGAAAAGTGATTCATTTCTTCATATTTCCTAATTTACAGCTTTCTTTTATTTCCATCTTCTCTGCAGGTTTGCATCACTTCCTCTGTGATATATCCTAAGATATCACTTGTCATGGCAGGGAGGACAACTGATACAAGGGTCTCCTTTCTGTATTGTTCTACATACTATTCTGTGGATTAGAATTTTCAAAAGTGTCTTAAAAGAAAAACTGTGTAACTGACTGTTTGAGAAAGGATTTATCATACACTCATTATAAATTTTAAAAAAATTAATACATAAATCCATATAAATATGTTTGATATAGAAGGCATAAAAAAGTTAAATTTCCCTAAAGTAGTTGAAAATATTCCCAGATTGAAAGTGGAAAATATACTACTAGAAAAATGTTTTCAAAAAAAGAAAAGATTTGCAACATGTGTCCTGGTAACTAAAGTTCTCAAACAAATTTCTGAGTGAGTAAGAAATTTCTCTTGCTCAACCACATCATGAAGTACACATAATTGATATTTAGCTATCCTATTCCAGTTGCCTTCCTGCTTTTATCTTATGCTCTTCAGGCGCTAAAAAACTTAAGAGCTTTTCTGGAAGTTGGGCACATATAATAAATGCTAATATTCACTTCAGGCAATTACTCAGTAAATTCAAAGCAATGTATACTTGATTTTTTTATTTCTTCTGATGCAAACAATAACGTGATGCAATGACAAATACTCAAAAGCCCATTTCTTCAAAAGAAACAATTCCCAGGAGATTAAAATATTTCATTAAATTCTCAATGCTTTTATAAGTACTAGAGTTAAAACTAAAACCTTTCTTAAGAGATGGTTAATTCACTCCTTTTTTTTAAATTTACATCCATCCAATGTAAGGGCAGTTTGATACCACGTACACTGAGATTTTGTGAGGTGTGGGGGTGGGGTCATGGGGCTTGAACTCTGACCCGGGCACTGTCCCTGAGCTCCTCAGCTCAAGGCTACCACCCTACCCCTTGAGCCATAGCCCCACTTCCTGTTTTCTAGTGGTTAATTGGAGAGGAGGCACACATTTTTTAGTGCCCCAGCTGGGTTTGAACTGCAATCCTCTTATCTCAGCCTCCTGAGTAGCTAGGATTACAGGCATGAGCCTGGAATGTACATTGAGATGTTAAGCAAAAGTAATTTCTGTTGTATGTGTATCATGTTCATGGGCTTTCAAGGGAGACTGGCACCTCTGCCATTCCTTTACCTCTTTTTACTTCTTGACCATAAATTAATGAATTTAATCATTAAGTACCTCCAGGAGAGGTTCTAAGGAATGGTTCTGCCTTTAGTTGAACTACAACTTCCTAACCAATGAGCTAAATACATTTCTTTTTCTTTTTTTTTATTGTAATTAATAAAAGGGTTACATGATATTTGCCAGATAGAAGGTGCATTAATTCACATATATTGATACCCTTTCACATGTCTTGGTCCCCATTACTCTCCCCTCCACCCCCCCACCCCCGTCTTGGTTTTCCCCCCTTCCCTACCTGATTTCAAATAACCAAATACAAATAAATCCAATATATCAGATAAAAAAGTGAGATACTGTAACAATATGAGATAACCAAGGACAGCAAAAGAGATGAAAGGTAACATAGTACATTAAGGACAACAATCATTCATTGTATGGGTTTTGTTTCAATATCCTGGAGGTCTTTTCAATTAGCTTCATACTATATGGCCTTATGTATCAAGGTTTTGCTCTATTGCAGATCTCTGCTAGTAGAGCCCAAGGTTTCTACTGATTATGACAAATGAGGGGAACCACTGAGCCTAAGTTCCTTTGAGTCTGGCTTACTTCACTTAATATGATTTTTTCTAAGACTTTCCATTTCCTAACAAATGGGGCGATATTGTTTTTTTCTGACAGCAGCATAGAATTCCATTGTGTATAAATACTACAACTTGTTGATCCACTCATCAACTGAGGGACATCTAGGTTGGTTCCATATTTTTCTATGGTGAATAATGCTGCAAGTAAGTTAGAAATCCTAAGTGTCTTGATGTACTGACATAAGGCTGATTACTACAGTAATTATTACAACCATAATAATGGTTTCCCATCTTTTTTTTCCATAAACCTCAGTTGTGTGTGTACAGTTGAATTCATATACTCATATAATAAAAGGAATTTAAGAATGGCTATTCACTAAGTAATAATTTTCTTGAAAAGACCAAACAGCTGATAATGGAAAGAATAACTAATGAGTACAATTGAATAGAAGTAAAAAATAGTAAAAAGGAAATATGATCAGAGTTATTTAGCTATGAAACACTATGGATAATTCAGCAAATTGGCTTTAACTTGGTCAAATAATTTTCATTAATATATATCTCAAGTATATTCTGTCAGCCCAGTCATCTCAACATTATTGGAAGACCCAAGTTTCTATGGCTAGGCATCATGCAAAGTGTTACTGGAAAATATTTCTTTCTTTCTACAAAGTAAGTTTAGAAACAAATATTATATTTGATTAATTATGTTAATTTATTTAAAATATATTAATGATGAAATCTAATAGCAAAGGTAGTACATGAAGACAAACTATATGTTTCAACTCTGTGATATACTAACAAAATGGAAATGATAGGCTTTTAACTCTTCAAATGGAACACAGCCTTCTATATGGTTCATAATGGTAAGCCAACAAAAATGTGAATATTTACTGATGGAAACATGTATTTGGTGCACTCTAAAGTATACTGTATACTACTGAATATTATTTCACAAACATTTTGCTACCTTTCTGGATTAATATGATAACATGATATAAATAACATTTTTTTGTCAGTCATAGGGCTTGAACTCTGGACTTCAGCACAGTCCCTGAGCTCCTCACTTCAATTCTATTGCTCTTCTACTTGAGCCACAGTGCCACTTGTTTTCTTGTGGTTAATTGGAGATAAGAATCTCACAAACTTTCATGCCTGGGCTGGCTTTCAATTGTAATCCTCATATATCAGCCTCCTGAGTAACTAAGAATATAGGTATAAGACACTGGCACCTAGCATTAGCATTTTATAGAAATATGGTACAATTTATATGTTAAAATATAGTATACTTGTCATAAGAAAGGTCACATTGAGCTAAAATATGAGATCTAAGTTCTCATTGTAAAATTATCAGAGTTTAACACAGAATGCTGTTATTGAATAAATTAATGCCTCTAGTTTTATATTTCACTACAGAGTTTAAATACTACCTTAATAACTTTAGAATAAGTTAATTGTTATAATTCTGGAATCAAATTAAAAAATATTTAAATTCCTATGTCTTTGCTGCCTCCTTTACTAAAAACTCTTCTAGATAACTGTTCAACATAATCAGCACCGTAAAAGGTACATAAAAGCTGTCAAAACATACTAGGTCCAGGAATGTTGGGGTATGTCTATAATTCCAGCTACATATATACAAAGTGGAGATGGGGAGAGTTCATTTCTAAATCATGAAGTTGTTAGTGATACCCTACCTGAACAATAAGCTGGACATGGTGAATCATGTATATATTCTCAGCTATGGGACATTTAGTAGTAGGAAGAACTTGGTCTGTAAACAGCATTAATTATTTTTGCTTGTGGTTTGTGATAATTAAATATAATACAGATATCCAAAGTAACAAGATGAATTACAAAGAAACATTAAAAATTGACATAGCAGTAGATAAGAAATGAATTATGATAGCAGACTTTTTCATTTACTAAAACGAGTATTCCAAATCTATAAGAAGATCTGTTCATCTAATTTAATTTTATTTGATTTTGATGATGTAATGTTACTAGAGTAATTCATGTTTTGTTAGTATTCAGGTAACCTAACGTATTTTACAAAATATATGATTTGCAATAATACAAAAGACATGCAAACTTTATCTAATGTTTCTATAGTACCAAAAAATCCAGAAACTTGAACACAAAGAAAATGTAGGCCGGTAGTTTGGCCTAGTGGTAGAGTGATTGCCTAGCATGCACAAAGACCTGGGTCGATTCCTCAGTACTACATACATAGAAAAAAGCCAGAAGTGGTGCTGTGGCTCAAGTGGTAGAGCTCTATCCTTGAGAAAGCCCAAGGACAGTGCCCAGGCCCTGAGTCAAGGCCCAGAACTGGCAAAATAAATAAATAAAATTTAAAAAAGACAAAATGTGATTTACTCATCAGACTGTATGGTACACACTGAAGGTAAAAAATGTATGAGACTCTACAATATTTGAATATGAGTAACATTAAAGCAAAATACATTTAGTTCCTTCTCTTTTCTATCTCCTCTCCCCTCCATTCCTCTCTCTCTACTTCCCTTCCCCTCTCTCTCAGATCTCTTTTTTCTTCTGACAGTTTTTAACTATGTAAGCCATTACAAATTTGAACTTGGAATCCTCTTGCCTCAGTGTCTATATTGCAAAGTTTACAGACATGGAAAACAAGCCCAACTTCTTTCATTTATTATGATCAAGTTTACAAGCTGTAGTTTCTGAATAAGCATTATTAAGTTTTGGCAGTATTTAAATAGCTGTTTGCTACCATTTCTTGTCGAAATCTGCTTTTCCTACTTCTTTTTTTTCTTTTTTTATTGTAAAAGTAATATACAGAGGGGTTACAGATATATAAATCAGGTATTGAGTACATTACTTTTAACTTTTCTGTTGGACCAAATCTCCCAGTAGCTTACCAAGAGAATACACAAGAGTATATTCGGGTCTTTTCTGTAAAGCAGAAAGACCCATAGGAAATAAGCCTTCTTATAGGGAATCATTTAAAGTTCATTTACTTCAAGAGAAAAGTTTGCCTAAAATCAGAATATTTAAAACTGAGTGCATCATTTTCTTGCAATCCTTTCATGATAAGTATAATTCTAAAATGTTCCCGCAAAAATTATGTGTTCTAATATCTAGATGTGTATATATGATGAAAAGCATGTGATTCTCTTACATTAAGTGACAAAAGAAATCTTGCCAATGAAAATCAGATTACTAATCAGTTGATCACTCCTTATATTCTACCTACCTCATGTACATTGTGATCATTTAATAGCAAATCTCCCTCAAAATCACATGTGAAAGTAATTCTAAATAGAAAAATATCCACAAACCTCAAAATCTTCCAGAGAAACATTGCATAAAGTACTGGTTATCAAATATTCTAATGTAATAATTATTGTTCATAAATTTCCATACACTAATTGAAACTAATATCACTTTTTGCTTGATAGTAATGAACTCATTTGATTCTCCCTATATGCATAACTCAATACATACATCCAATTAAATTATTTTTAACAAAACCACTAATCTAGTTGTCTGTAACTCATGCCTCTAATCCTAGCTACTAGCAAGCAGAGAACTGAGAATTGATTTTGAAACTGGTCCAGGCAGGAAAAGTCAGTGAGAATCTTATCTCCCATTAACCAGCAAAGCCAAAAGTGGTGCTGTGGCTTACAGGATGAAGTGCTAGATTTGGGTGAAAAAGTAAAGGGACAGTGCACATGTTCTGAATTCAAGACCAAGTACTGGCACAAAAAAAATTAACGTAAATAACCTCTGAAGATAAGCTTAACTATTTTCAGTTATTTTCATTATTTCACATTAAATGAATTGGAGAAAGATCATGTATTTTTGAAAATTTTGAAAAAATAAATATAAAATGAACTGTTTGTGACTATCAAAGCCAACTTTTAAACATATCAACAAAACTAATGTAGTTTTAATACTCCTATTAAGGAAGAAACAGACTGCTTATGTTTCTCTGGAATCTTCTATTTTTAAGTTACCATTTATTTGTTTAAATAATTTGTTAGGCCTAAAATACATATCAAATTATAGCAGCATTAAGACCTTATAGCCAAAGAAAAAGAAAATATTGAAGTAAACCTCCAGGGTATGTCTACTAGATTATTTGTACCCATTCATATGCAAAAATTTCAGAGGATATGTGATTTTGGTGTCATCACTGGGTAAATACTGGTGGCAGTAGGAGTCAGATGGATTTATTAGCAACTCATGAATATTATTTCATGATTTTGCTTTCATTTACTTGCTCTTCAGTGACCTTTTCATTTTTGGAACATTTTGGAGATCAATATAATAAGCCACTTCGGGGAGATCCCCTATACCTTTATAATTCATGTATTTCTAATTGTTATAATACTGTAATGATGCAAAAATTAGAAGAATGCAGCTGTAATTTATAGTCATTGATACTTGAATTTTATCTTAGCTTTATTTCTACATGCTTTTGGCACAAATTGTCTCAAAGTCCTTCAGGCTCTCTGATTTCAAGCAGTGATTCTGATTTCATACAATGTCATGGATCATAATAGAGAAGGGATAGATTTTTGTAATAAGAAATTATAATTTTTGAGAAAACCTTTTCTGGTTTGTTACATATGTGTATTTTGGAGCTAGGTACACATGAACACAGTGTTACACTTTGTGCCAAATTGATTAATTACAGTAATTAAGAATGTTTTCCATGTTCTCAATTTTGTGGGGTTATGAATTAATATTTGATAAGATTAATATTACTTTAGGTAGAGCAATACGATAATTAATTTTCAGTGTATCTGTTTCAGAGTACCAGAACTTGGTCCAAATGAGAAAGGATGCTTTCCATATTGTAAATGTTATATTTTCATATGACCTAAAAGGTGGATTCTCCTAAATTTTGTACCTAAATGGCTTGCTAACATGAACTTAGTCCAGGTCCCATAAGGTGATTTTGCCTATTTATTTGAAGATACAATGTTAAATTATAAACAATTTGTTTATGTGTAAAATGGTTATGTCTGCACTTTTAATATTTAGGAAGAACAAACTATCAGAAATTATACACAATGTATTTGAAGCCTCCATTAAATATTCTGACTAAACCCTGTTTTGAAAATCTTTGTTGGGACATTTATATTTTATGAAAATAACAAGAGATAAGATTTATTGCAGGACATGTGAAGTGGATTTAGCTAATATTACTAGTTAATTGCTGAATTTTTCAGACCTATATAACAATATATTTCAAACATGGAGCAACGGTCCTGCTGTCAAATCATAAATGTGCAGCAAGCAGTTCATTGCATGAGGTAAAGAGTGTCATTTTTGGCCGGGCATGGTGGCTCATACCTGTAATCCTAGCTAGTCAGGAGGCTGAGATCTGAGCATCATGCTTCAAAGCGAGCCCAGGCACTAAAGACCATGAGACTCTTATCTCCAATTAACCATTATAAAACTGTAAGTGGCACTGTGGCTCAAGGGTAGGGTTGTAGCCTTGAGCTGAAGAGATCAAGGACAGTCTCATGCCCAAAGTTCAAGTCCCATGACTGACAAAAATCTTTAGAAAATTTCCTTGAATGTTTTCCAATATTTATAGATTATCATTAAGACCCACATTGTAATATGAAAATTTTAATATTATCATAACTTAAGAAATTGAATGATATATAAACTTAAGCAAATGCCTTTTTGTGCTTTAGGTTTATTTATGTCAGAACTCTGAACTTGTTAAAATATATGGATAAATATCTCTACCCATAACAACTGGGTGCTCCTTATATTCATATTTTACCATATATCTAAGAAGTTTCATGTATGAGATTTTTGTCTGGGCCTATGAAAGAATCATATGTCATAATTCAACTAAAGAATAAATTTGTTGCAATATGTACTTTTTTCTCTCTGCTTTTGGTACTCTTTTGTGGGTGATAAAACATTCAGTAGACAAAAAGTATTATTATTTTGACTATATCACATAAAATGTTATTTCAGTGATATCTGTGTAGAAACCAAAGATAAAAATATGAAAATGTTCCCCTGCAATACAATCAGGTTAGAATACTTTCTTTCGTTGGCTAGTGCTACAAAAATACATATTATACTGAACATATATCAGTGAAACTTAAAAGCTGGTTACTAGTAGACAACAATATAAGACAGCAGTCATAAAATAGGCAATGTAAAGTTTTGAAATATTACTAAACTACAAGGTACATATAGCAAATAATTTTATATTATGTGCTTGAAATTTACTAACATATTTGATTTTAAATCACATTACCACCAAAACAACCAGGATGTGATAAATGCTGATTATCTCAATCACTGTAATTATTGCACAATATATATAGTTACCAAAGCATTATTTTGTATAACCTGGATGTGGGTATTTTCTTTTGTCCATTATACATCAATAAAATATGTAGAGTAGAAAATCTGAGCATAAATATTAGAAATCTGAAGTGACATACTAATTCCCAAGTATATCTTAAACGAACATTTACTAAGCATATACTTATTTGTCAATAATTGAAAAAATATAAAATTAGAGAGGTATTAAAATGTAAAAATGAATCAGAAAAATTTTGTGTATATATGCACAATGGAATTTTATTAAATCATTAGAAAGTATGATATTCTATCATTTGCAAAGAAGTGGAAGGATGTGAGAAAAGTAAAGTAAGGCCCAGAGAGACAAAGATTGCATGTTTCCTCTTATATATGCAATTAGTTTTAAATATATATGAAAATACTTTGAGTGGTATGAAGAGTACACAAATATATGTACTGAAATAAAGTATATTCAGGGGCAATTTTATACAGTATAATTTGTTAAAAAAGGAAAGTCATCAAAAACATCAGGTAACTGAAAAAATAGTATGGAATTAAGACTAGAGTGGTTGAATGAAGAGAAGGTAGAATGCAGTCAAAATTCAATTTATGCCCTGCCAAATTAAGGAAAATGACAGAAATATTGGCTTCAGAGGGATAGGTAAGAATGTTCAAAGACATGATATTGATCAAGATGCATTGCACACAATTCTGTGGTCTATACAATACATTCTTGCCTGCATTCTACTCCTTTTCTGTTTATTTTCCTATCACTCTGCTCTTATCGCATTCTCCTTTGCAAGTACCCATTTCCTGGTATAAATGGTAAAAAATTCAATACATAACCTATAAATTAAGAAAAGTGAGATGTGATGGAACATAGAGGTGACAATGTTAAAAGGGGTGACATTGATCAAGAGTCACTATATTCATAAACTGCTCTGTTGAATGGCAAGGAACACACTGTCCATTAGCACCTTATTGGTGAAAATACTTTTCTGACAAAATTATTTTTGGATTTCCTCAAAGGACTTACACTTCTTAGGAATATTGTAAGGAATAACAATTTTTCCAAAAGTTATTTTGTGTTTTATATCTAAATAATAATATTACAACTGCATTGTTTTAAAACCAAACAATTATGAGAACTTCATTGAGTTAATAGCTACATATGAGTTGGGTGCATTGGCTCACATCTGTAACCTTATCTACTCATGGGGCTAAGACCTGAGGGTTGCAGTTCAAAGCTAGCCCAGGAACTAAAGTCCATGAGACTCATCTCCAATTAATCACTAGAAAATGAGAAGTGGGGCTGTGGCTCCAGGGATAGGGCTGTAGACTTGAGCTGAAGAGCTCAGGGACAGCACCCAGGCCCAAAGTTCAAGCCCTATGACCCACAAAAAAGAAAAAAAAACTAGATATGATCATAATCAGTAAGAGTATTAATTTTCCTGAGTACCTATGGAGAGTAAAAAATCTAAGCATAAGTGTTAGAAACTTATGCAGTGTAATGATTCCCAAGTTAGTCTTGGAAAAGGACAAGGATTTGTATCAAGGACTTAAGCTGGTTACTGAGAATACAAAGTTTATTAAGACAGTGTTCTGCCTTTGAACTGTTTATCTCAATGAATATAAGTATAAAGTTTTTAATATAATGTGAAGCTAATTGAAAGGACGTCCAGGATAGTGAAACAAAAGCCATATAATGAATGATTTTTGTCCTTAATGTACTATGTTGTCTCTCATCTCCTTTGCTGTCCCTTGGTTATCTCATATTGGTATAGTATCTCACTTTGTTATCTGATATATTGAATTTATTTGTATTTGGATATTTGAAATTTGATAGGGAAGGGGGGAAAACCAAGACGGGTGGGGGGTGTGGGGGGGGAAGGAAACGGGTACCAAGACATGTGAAAGGGTATCAATGTATGTGAATTAATGCACCTTCTATCTGGCAAATATCATGTAACCCTTTTACTAATTACAATAAAAAAATTTTTAATGAACAATGCCTTAAGCATGTCAATGAAGACATGTTTGTAATCTGTGCTTATCTTCCCTGCTTGTATAACCCCTCATATGCTAAGTTTATAAAATTAAATATAACTGGGCTCAAAATTATACATCTTGTTCGAAATGCTCAGGATATATCATGGTATTCATTTACAATTATAATACACATCCAGTATTGTGAATCTTTTGTCTAGACAATGATCAAATAAAAAGGTTATCTTTTTTTTTTCAAAGTGGCTAGTATAGCCATGATTTAAAATAGTAAGAAAATATAAAGTAAACTAAGCTGTCAGCAAAACCAAAATGGAGAGATGTTGAAGCAACTCCAATATGCATCTGAGGTAGTTTAACTACCTATGATTGCTAAATAAAATAAATATTTTATTATAAAGTTTATGCTCCAATAATTTAAAGATTTTTTGTATACAGGGAAAACTACTTTCTGCATGATAATTTAATATGAATTTTCCAAAACAGCAGTTTCAAAAATATAAAGGATAACCAGTCATACTAGTCATATGATAAAAAGTAATAGTTAATTTCTTGTAAACATACTTAATTTAAACAAATGACAAAAAAAGGATCCTATAATGGGAGAGTTTTTTTTTTCTAATTGGCTTTCAGGATACAGTTAAATAAATAAGAAAAAATGCATAATTTTTTGTTTTAGAAACAAAATTTCAGATCTTGAGGAAAATAACTGGTGGGTTATTTTTTTCCATTACATTAAAATTTTTTTAAAAACTTAGAATAAAGGATCATATAAATGAAAATGTCATATCTCAAAAAGTAATTTAATTACTATTTTTAAAATAGATATAATACATAATTATAAAAAGTCTATAACTATGATCATTGTAACTGAGTTTCTTTGTAAAAATTACTTCTTCATGTACTACATAAAACTGATATGATAAATAAACTGGCATGATAAAGGTATTTTAAAACATAGTGAGAATCTTTTCCAATTTATCTGCACAGAAAAAATTACTGTTTCTATATATAATGACAACTTACATTTTTTTTGGAAAGGAAACTTCACCAATTTATTTTCTCTCCTTCTCTCCTTTTCTCCCTCTTGCTTTTAGTAAGGGCTAATTGGACACTGTAAATTCCACTTAAGAAATCAGTAAAATTCAGAGTTAATTTGACAATTTACTTTTAAAGATATTTCTTTTCATATTACAAAATTTTTTGTGTACTTCTTTGATAGAAGTTCAGTAGAAACAACACATGTTAATAACTCTCTATTTTCTTTTTAAATGTATTTTTATTGTGATTAATAGAAGGGTTACATTATATTCCCCAGATAGAAGGTGCATAACTTCATAAACATTGATACCCTTTCTTGTGACATGGTCCCCATTTCCCTTCCCCCCCGCACCCCCCACCGTTATCTTGATTTCCACCTTCCCTATCCAATTTCAAATAACCAATTAAGCACATCTAAAATATATCAGATAACAAGGTGAAATAGTATAACAATTTGAGATAATCAAGGGATAGCAAAAGAGATGAGAGATAACATAGTACATTAAGGACAACAGTCACTCATTATATGGCTTTTGTTTCCTTCTTCTGGAGGTCCTTACATTTAGAGACATAACCCTCTATTTTCATTTTTAATGTTTATTATTTCCCCTGTGCTATTGGTGTGAATGCACTATACAAAATAATTTTAAAAGAATAGTGATTTTAGTTTATTAGTGACCTTAAAATTGCAATGTTGCCTGTTAATTCAATGTAGAGATTTATGTTTTAAAAGATTCATTACAGCATTAGTTATTTAAAAAAAGGAAAAATCATCCAGCAATGTATAATGAATGAATGTCTTACTATATATATAAAAATTACAACAGTGCATTTCTTTCAAAAACACTGTTTTAAAATATATTTAATATAATTTAAGTTTTCTATAAGAAGCAAACACTCAGGAAGTAATTTTTTTCAGGAAGTAATTTTTATAAGTATATATTCGAAAAAAAACATTGAAGCATATATACTTAAATAGCACTTAACATAATCAGGTTAGTAGGAATTAAATGAGGTTTTGTTCTTTTCAATTTTTATTACATTTTTTCTAATTTCCTAAAACTAATGAATATTAATTTAAATGTTAAAAAATAACAAAAATGTCATATTTTAAAGAAACATTGTTGAACTTACATGTTCCTTGAAAAAAACATTTTGTCAATCTTAGTTGGACTGCCTTCACTAAAGCTAATACAAATGAATACAAATATGTATTTGTACTGTTGTCTTTACTTCTGAATGTACCCCTATTATATATAAGCTCATGTTAAATATTCATACAATCAAGGTATGACAGTTTTCCATATTTAATCCCAATATTCATTTTATTTCCTTATTAAGATAAAATAATTTTATTTCTCCATGTTTATGTGGAAATACATATACATATATATATATATTTGTTGCACCTCTCCTAAACTTCTATTTCTTTTCAGACTTTACACTTGTAATTATATTAGTGAAAACTCTCATTGACTTTTGCCAGCTTGCAATTAAATTTTGAAATCATGTTAGAAATTTTATTATTTTTAATTCTTTCTACATTTCATATGTCAGCCCGATTTTCTGCTTACAACACTACTCTACTAGTCCTTATCTGTCTGTCTGTCTGTCTGTCTGTCTGTCTCTCTCTCTCTCTCTCTCTCTCTCTCTCTCACACACACACACACACACACACACACAGAGCTGAAAACGAGGAGAAGGGCTCAGTTGAGTCACAAATATCTGGTAGAAATAGAATGTAAATAGAATGTCAAATCAGAGGAAACCATTAGGAAAATAATGAAATTTTAGAAACTGAGACATTCAGAGTCAGTTTGCTATTCTTTCAGCCTAAACAGTAGCTCAGGGACAAGTGAGAAAGCAAAAAATATGAAAAAAATCATATAATGCAAAACTTTATGTAGGGAAAATTGTGTATTCTGTCACCACTAAAATTCAAATGAAGAAGGGCAAATAGAAGAGCAGAATATTAGAAACTAAGATTTTATTTATTTTTTTTCTTTGACAATTTCTTTTTTTCTCATATATTTTTATTGTAATTAATAGAAGGGTTACATGATATTTGCCAGATAGATGGTGTATTAATTCTCATACACTGATACCCTTTCACATGTCTTGGTCCCCATTTCCCTCCCCCTCACCCCCACCCCTCATCTTGTTTTCCCCCGTTCCCTATCCAATTTCAAATATCCAAATACAAATATATCCGATATATCAGGTAACAAAGTGAGATAGTGTAACAAAAGATTTTAATTTGAAACCAACTTTCATGGAATTTGTGAAATGATACCATCAAATATTTTCATTCGAAAGCTAGAAAATTTCATTTGGAACCTAAGAAAATAGAAATTCAACATGAATTAGTGAAAATCTCAAATGGGCCAGTGAAGTATGGCAATATAAAATATCAAGTGTGTTTAATAAATGGGAATCCTCCACTAAACTCACGGGAAATATGAAGATATGAGTAGTAGAAAGAGAAAATTGAAGTAGAATGCAATGATTTAAGGAAATGAGGAAAAATTAGGAAGTGCTATTAAGTGGTTAATGTAAATTTTCTCTTTAAGTAGGATATAGAATAAAATATTACATGAGGAAATACAAAGACAACTTTAGCTTATTGTTTGTTTCCACAACATTATCAATAATATGATTCTAATTTTCCTAAATTAATCTCAAAGCTAGCAGAAAATACTATTTGAAATACATATTTATTTTAACTTACATAATTCTTCCCAAGTGGATTTTTTTCTTATCTATTTTCATAAGTCCTACTTTGAGGAACAAATCATGTTAGATCTCCTTCATAAAATGATTTCTGGTATATGCTAGCCTATAGAGATCAGAGTATCTACTCGTAAAATAATGTTTCACTTCGGAAACAGCCCTTGAATTACCTAATTTTAGATGAATAGGTTAACACATAATATGTAGAATTATTGTATGGTCATTTTAATATTTTAAAATAATATGCAAGATCCAAATATATAGACCTACATTTAGAAAACTCTTGGAGGATATTTTTCAAAATGTTAAAAGGTATTAAGTTGCAGGGTTAAAAAATAACTCCTATCTCCATCATTATATATTTAATTTTCTAAATGAACCTTTATGAGAGGAAATATTAAGTATAATAGACATGTTATTTTAAATCCTCCCATACACTAGTCCTATAATAATTTATGGATGTAATACATGTTTTAAACAAAGAAAAAATTGATAAAATAATTCTGGTGGAAATACAAGCCTTTAATTGAAAATTTATTTAACAATAGTTTCCAGATGATAACTGATATTATAATGCCTATACTTTACGCAATTTTTACTGAGACAAACATATACTTGATAACCAGTACTAACTGTTTAAGCACACACACACATATATATTCGGTCAAGGGGTTTGAACTTGGGGGATTGAACTCTGGTTGTAGACACTGATTTAACTTTCCAACCTGGGCTATCTTTTAACCATGATCCCAGATCTCAGCCTCCTGACTAGCTTGGATTACAGGCCTGAGCCAGCAGCACCAAGTTAATTAAGAATATTCTGTACTTCATTCAAATTGATAAATCTAAATTGATAAATGTGGCTATTAAATTTGCCAACTATAAGTGATATCAATAATATCAAAGTTGACTATTATTGAAGCATCTAAACAATACTATATCTAAAGTTATTTGTTTTGTAAATTTAATCTGTGGACATTTATTTTAATTACTAATATCCATTGTTGCCGGGGCCTCCCGGCAGCAAATTGGGGTTCCTGAAATAAGGGGCAGGGACTGGAAAAATTAGAAGAGAGACAAACACATCGGGTCCAGGAGGTCTGCAGCCCAAGCAAAAACTGCCCCGTTTATTCTTAACACAAGGTTTTTATCCCCTCCGGAGACCAGGGCCCTCCCAGGTGTTACATCCAGATCGTTAATCAGGGAGCTGTTGAGGGTTACATTCATATGGTAAATCTCAGATCAATTGAACAGGAGAAGGCCAAAAAACAATGAGACAATCAAGCAATTATCTGATGCAAATCAAAGTACAGTTTGTTTCCACTCTTGCTCCCGACACATTGTAATCTAGCAGATTACAGAAATGAAATAAACAATGAAATTTTAAGTTCCAAACTAATACAATTAATTGGCACATATTAATATTTTATCTGGGCATTGCTACATGTCTGAAATCCAAGTACTTTGGAGGCTAGATCAGGAGGATCAAGTTCAAGTCCAACTTGGGCTATATAATGAGATCTAATTTTAGGAAAATACACACTAAGCCTGATTCTTGTACTTTCCTATATTACAAAGCTACCTCTACTGAGATTCATTCCTATTTCAGAAACTAGAATCCTATTTTTATCATTTCTCCCTGCTATAAGAAATACAATGTGAAGAGGTAATTAATCATATAAAGTAAAAAATAACTTGAATTTTGAGTATGTAAAAATTGGAAAATGGTAATCAAGGATACATGGCAGAATAGTAAACAAGAAATAACTCAGAACTGATAGCCAAATTCTGGTAAGACTCTAGATGAACGACTGACAGTTTGGTTGAATTTTAAGATATCACTGAAACCCTGAAAAATCTCTCAGCTTAGTTCATGATATAGGAAATGATACTAATATCAATTTTCTATCAGGTGAATCTTGGCGATTTGACTGAAGTGGATTAAGAAGGAAGAGAGCATGTATAAATACCTACTATGTGGCCAGTAACATTTATAGGTTATGTGATTTACTTATATATTTTATATATTCATCTCACTTTAATTTCTCAGTAGTCTTATGCATTTACAGTATTTTTGCTATTTAACAGTTGACTACTGTAAGGTTCAGTAATCTTAAACAGCTTTATTCAGCTAACGACCACAGTCATTATTATACTCTATAAACCCTAATTCGCATGTACATAATCTTCCTGCAGAATCTTTTGTTGTGAGGAGAGTTACTTTAGTTACCAATTCCAAAACTGTCCTTTACTTGCAATGAAAAATTGTTTCAGCTTCTTTAAGTGAAACACAAAACCTACAATTTTAAGGATTTTAGTTCCACATGCTTATGAGCTATTCTAAGAATCAGTTCATATAAATTCAGTTCATGAATTACATGTTGCTTTTTAGATACACAGGAGTCTTTCAGTCTCCCCTATGGAACAACAAGTTGGCCATTTTAAGTACTTACATGAAATATTAATAAGATATTTTATAATCAAGAGGTCAGAATCTTCACTGCCTTATGTGGACAGAAGTAATTATAGAGCAGTTTCAAAGGAATGTTTAATTACAGTGATAAAAATGATCATTCATGTAAAGCTCTCATTTCTCAAATTCTTTATGAAAATCTTCTCAATTCAGGTTCTAGACAGGTTATCATCTCTGTTTTCCACATGAAGAAATTAAGGAGGTGGGTTATCTCCCAAAGTCAAACTACATATATTAGATAAACATCATCTGGTTCCTAGAACTGTTCTGTGTATGTCAACTTCATTTTTCTTAGTTTTAATACAGTTGTTATTCAAGACACAAAGTTATCACACACCTTATAGGCTGCACATGTAGTAGTAAGAAACTTTGAGAATCAAAGACATTAACAGTCATTACCATATACTTTTATCTTTGAATTAAATCTAACTCTATGAACTTATGCATATGACTCTCACATTACGGTCACAATTATGATTCTACCATTAAGCCATCTTTTTCAGTAGTATGTAAAAACCATTAATATGCAAAATTTTACTTCTGCCTGTTATATTTTAAAATGCATTAAATTAAAACTTTCCCACTTGAAACTAAAAAGAACTTTGAGGTAAACATTGCTGTCCAGAGCCATAGCTGATACTTCTCAGGTTACTGTAAAGACTATATGTGACAAGGTTCGAGGGGAACTCATTCTACCATGTGGATTAATAAGGGTAGTTAGACTCCTGCTGAGATAGTTGTAGTAGAAGTAAGTAGGACTTAGTTCAGTGAAATATATTTTGAGAATATAGAGGCTTTCTGATATTGAGCTTGTGTTTCTATTTGTAAAACTGGAATTTTGTCATTTTGTATATAACTCATAACATATGATCAGAGAATTCATCAAAACAGAAAATCTACTGTGTTGAGAATATTGTCCCTGTTACATTATATAATCTTCACTTATAGTCCTTTTACTTGCACATTTTGATACTTCTTGAAAGGTAAAAGCCCTGAGATTCAAGAGAAGATAAATGACTATGCTGCTAATATCTGTAATTCCAGATTTAGAAAAAAAAAACAGTCAACCTAACTTTAACAACCAATTATATCTTGCCAAACTTATTTCCCAGTGTATTCAGTGTTTTAAGCACAGTCCTACAACCTAATAGGTACTAATCAAAGTTTTAGGGGTTGAAGTCCAGGGAATGGGGTAACAGAAGGGAGACAGACAATGCACTCATAATATTCAATGTATATATTTGCAAATGGAACTAGGAAAACTAAGGTGATAGGTAGATTTTGGAGTTATGGGAGGATATTAGTAAGGGATAACAATGATATAGATGCATTGTGCTCATAAACTGACACACTAAATAGAAATCACTTTGTATAATCAAAACAACTTTGAGATTCCACCTCACTCCAGTTAGAATGGCCATTATCAAAAAGTATAACAGATACTGGCAGGGAAGTGGCTAAATGTTAATGCTACTACACTGTTGGTGGGAGTGTAAACTTGTTCAACCACTCTACAAAGCAGTATGGCAATTCCTCAAAAGACTCAACATAGAGCTCCCCCTATGACTCAGCAATCCACTCCTGGGCATTTACCCAAACGTCCATAAACAAGAACATACTAAAGCTACTAGCACAACCATGTTCGTTACACTATTATTTACATAGCTAAGATATAGAACTGATCCAGATGCCTCTCAGTAGATGAGTGGATCAATAAGGTTTGGTTTTTATGCAATGGAATTCTATACTGCTATCAGAAAGAATGACATTGCCCCAGTTGTAAGGAAATTGAAAGACTTGGAAAAATCATTTTAATTGAAGTAAGCCAGATCCAAGAAAACATAAGCTCCATTTGTAATAATTAGTGTATACACCTAGGATTCTCCTATCAGAGGATCACAATGGCTCACAAGCTATGTACATATGGTCATATAGGATGAGGATAAGCGAAATAACTCCAGGATATGGAAACAAGAATTTTTCTTTGTGATTTTTGTTCTTAATGTACTATGTGGAATTATCTCTTTTCTCTTTTTTCCCTTATGTCTTATCTCATGATGTTACTGCATCAAACCTTGTTACCTGATATATTTTATATCTGTTAATCTATATAATTGAATTAGGGAAAGGAAGGAGGGAAAACAAGATGATTGGGAGGGGAAGGAGGAGGAAAAGAGGGACAAAAACATGAGAAAGGGTATCTATGTTTGACAAGTAATGCACCCACTACCTGACGAATGTATCTATAACCCTTCTACACAGTTCCCCGACAATAAAATGCAATAAAACATAATTAATGTATCCACTACCTGATAATGCAACTATACTCCCTCTACACATGACCTGAAAAAGAAACAGAATTGCAAACAACTTCGGGAAAAAAATATTTCCTCATACCTATAATCCAAGCTACTCAGGAGGCTGAGATCTATCATTAAGCTGAAGAGCTCAGGCGCAGAACCCAGACCCAGAGTTCAAGCCCCACAATCAACAAAAAAGAAAAATTTATACTCAATTTTCTTGCTAGATGCTGGTGATCTACCAATTGAACTTCATCTCCAGTCCTGCCTTTTTTCTGGTGATACTGGAGAAATCTGGAAGATTTGTCTGATTAGGAATCTTCAAATAAGACACTGTTTATATTTATTAAGTTATATTTTATTGTCTTTAAGCATTTGTGCAAAGGAATTGCCATTTGACAAACCAGTTTATGATACCCTTGTCCACTTCAAAAACTAAAAATCCACACACCCACATATGGTAAAAGTCTGTTCATTAGAAATGTACCCACGTACTATATAGTGTTAGCCTAATCTGCCTACCTATGCTCTACTTTCCTACCATTTTGTAAAGATTCTACAATCTGAAAGTATATTCACTGAAGAAAATAACCATTGATCTAACTCGAAGAATGTTAATGAACATCTTTATTTGATCTCAGGTTTAGAAGAAATCCTCCCTGATCACAGTAGAATTGAAACATTGGTTTCCTGCATGACTGTAGTTCATTTATTCTACCTAAAAAGTCTAATGGTACTGGGGATGCTGCTGAGGTTCTAGATTCAGTTTTCAGTACAGCCAAAGAAAAATAAGTGAATCATAATAAATATTTGCTTAACATCATATGTCATCAGGTATCATGAATTTTTTTTTGCTAAAATTCATGCTCTACTCTCCTTGTATATTGTTTAGTAAGGACATGGAAAGGAAGCTAACAGAAACAAAATCTCAACCTCCCATATTGTTTAGAGCAAGAATGGGGTTGTTTTACTTATCTGCTTATATTTAGTGAAAAAAGCATGTATCTGTATTTGTGTGTGTGAGTGTGTTGTGAATGCACGTCTGTGTGTGTGCATGCATAAGCTCTACCACTGTCATCCAAGCCTTCTGGCTTTTTCTTGGTTAATTAGACAGAAGATTTGTCTGCTTTTAAATGCTAGCAAAAAAGTGCATGTCTTAAAATTATATGTATACATTTTCTAAGTCTGGAAGAGAAATATATAGTTTGGAAATTATCAAGATAATTCTATGTTACAGTAGAAATTACCTACTAATTATATCTCATAATTTTTTTCTATTTCTCCTTTCAGAAAAATGATTATTTTGAGTCATCACAGAGGAAATGTGACAAAATGATTTCTATATGGAGTAACTATTCCATCTCTGTATTTCAATGTTATCATTTATGTAGATACAAGCACATTCTAATCAGAGATGTCAATAGTTATTTGTGATGGTTCATCATAGAAAACATTCCTTTATGGAGGACACACACAACTTTTCCTTTCAGTAGAGAATACTAGGAATATTTTTCTTTGAGAAATCACACACTGAGATGCTTCCTTTGATATAATGCCTAAAAGCAGCATGTGGTTCTCACATCCCTTTACATATGGACTATATCCAGATCAACAAAAGGGTTGAAATTTTTTATGTGAAATTTTCAGAGTACAACTCATAAATAGGAAGCCAAAGAAGAATCAAAATGTCTGAATTTTGTGGTAAAATATTTCTAGAATAAAAAATGTTACCATAAGAAATTTATTAAGAACAGTTTCTCCATAATATTTAAAGATAATATCATCTACTCATTTCTTGAGGGATTTTAACCTTACAATATATATGGCATTAATTTTAAGAAACTGTAAAAATATGGTGAAAAGAATAACATTTAGCCTGATATTTTTTTTTTGCCAGTCCTGGGCTTGAGCTCAGGGCCTGAGCACTGTCCTTGGACTTTCTCAAGGCTAGAGCTCTACCACTTGAGCCTCAGCACCACTTCCAGCTTTTTTCTATGTATGTCGTACCAAGGAATCGTCTGCGTGCATGCTAGGCAAGCACTTTAACCACTAGGCCAAACTCCTGGCCCCTAGCCTGATATTTTTATAAGCTCATGGGTAGCAGTCTTTCATCCATACTGTACTTTCTCTGGTGATACGGTTATTTTTATACTTGTTTTAAAACCAAGAATTACACTTTTACTTCATTATCCATGGTTCAGTTATTTTGGCTGTCCACCCATCGATGTCCTAAACAATGCAAGTACTCAGTATAGTAGTATATTATCTAGATCTATGGAGCCATCAAAGTGAACAGGATGGACAGAGGAACATAGGTTAAGATGTGAAAAATATGGGATACAAAGAATGGTAAAAAGTAGGGTGAGAATGTATGGATAAGAGTAAAAAGCATCTTGAAAAATAAATTGAGTCTTCTTTTCTATAATGTCATAGAGGAGAATTAGAAATATTTTTGTCATAGCCTTCATTTATCAGTTCTGTGTTCTAGAAAGTATATTTTGAATGAATATTACAAAATCAAATAGACAATTGAACACAGAAAAAAAGACCCTATCAGTTGTGGAATTAGTAATACATGATTAATACCTGAAAAAGAAAGTGGGTAAGGCATAAAAGTGTGAAGTAATTTAAAAATAAGACTCATAGGATATAGTTACTTTTTCTAGAAGTGACTGAATACAGGAGCATGGTAAATACTTTCCTGAATAGAATTAGGTATGAGCCTCATACACTATAACATATGGATGCAGGGTACTATACATTTATAACATTGCTATAAACATACACACACATAATGACTGTGAAAAAAAAAGTAGAATTTGGGATTTTGTTACTTTTATGCCTTTTTCTTTGTCTACTAAAAACTGAAATGTAGGGGCCGGGAGTTTAGCCTAGTGGTAGAGCGCATGCACGAAGACCCCGGTATAATTCCTCGGTACCACATACATAGAAAAAAGCTGGAAGTGGTGCTGAAGCTCAAGTAGTAGAGCTCTAGCCTTGAGAAAGTCCAAGTTCAGTGCTCAGGCTCTGAGCTCAAGACCAGGACTGGCAAAAAAAACCCTGAAATATAATAAAACAAAAACCTTACAATAAACTTAGGCATGCAAAGGCACTTTTAAAACTCATAGTAAGTAAGAGAAAATCTCGGTTGTTCCACAAATCTAACCCTTATATTATATCCTTCTCTATACTAAACAGCTTTCTTCATATCACTTTGCTGTCAGTAAAAGTCTGAGAAATGCCTAATTACTATTATTGAAACTCATGTTAAACTCCATTATCTGGCATACTTTAATGTCAAATAAGTGACTTTTACTAGTATTTAATTTGAGTACAATAAAAGGCACAAAATTAAACTGTAGTAAATGAAATTTGATACATTCTACATTATTATGCTGGGATGACTTAGATTATCCCTCAATGCTATTGAACAAAAATGACAACTTATAAAGATCTAGCTAATTCTATGACAATAAATATCACGATGTATCTAGGACTTTATTGGATTAATACATTTTTAGCTTCTTCATGTTATTAATAAATTTGTCAGACCCTATTGACAACAATCATTTGAAAAAAAATCGAAATATATGTTGCTGCAATGCAGAAGCACATTTATAGTTGTTTCATTTAATACAGATTACACACATTATGAACTGAAATTACATTAAAATACAACCATGTGTTTATTCATTTCTTTAATAATAGCTATAGCATAAAAAGTAAAAATGAACATCTGGAAGCAATTATTAGAAATTCTTGCATATTTTTAATTTTCACCGTTTTAGTCTTACAATTTTCTTTGTAGTGTCATTCTTAATACTAACTGCACTGAAAAAAGAAATGGTAGAAATTATCTACATTACCCAATCACAAAATTGAAGCTAACCTAATACATATTCCTCTACTGTATGTTGATACATAGTGCAGACAGAAATATTTACAAAAATGGTGTGCTCATGATAGTATAGACATATCATAATCTCTACAAGAAAGCCTAAATTAACAAACTTAATTTGAAAAAGGATGATTTCATAGTTATTAAAATTAAGTAAAGCTTTAGTACACACTAATACGTTACTATAATTTTTAGTTTAATAAGTTTTAATCGTATTGTGTAAGCAGAAGTTTGATATTGGTAAATGCAAATGTAGCTGTGATTTTTTTTGCAAGAGAAGTAAAATCCAAATTCAAGTAATTAGATAACAAAAGCAACTTAATTTCATCATATGTACTTTAATATTACCAGAGTATTGAACATTCAGAGACTATGGAAAGTTTATGAATAGTGCTACTTCAGGTACACTAAAAAGAAATAAGGTAATGACAAATTTAGAGAAAGAACATGCATGAACATGTACTGTAAATAAATAGAATATGTCAAGAGCTTTTAGTAAATGAATGATTGTATGTAAAACAATGTGAGTTATACAAAATGATTGTAGTTTGGAAGTGAGACAAAACCACCTAAAAGAGGGCAGGGATTTTGGCCTAGTGGTAGAATGCTTGCATAGCATGCACTAAGACTGAAGACCAGGGTTGGATTTCTCGGTACCACGTATAGAAACAAACACACTTCATAGAAGATGTTCAAGGAGACCATTAACACTAACACAGAAAGTTAGAAGTTTTCTGACACATTGACTAGCAGACATGTAATAACAACAAAGATATCTACAAATTAACTACTAAGAATTAACAAACACACACATTTTATGCTTCCTCTTTTGCAGCTTTTCATATTTTCTATACTACCAATTATATAAATTTTTCTCAAAAAAGATAGCTCAAAGTTTATAGAAATGATCTACTTTTACCTATAGTCCATTTTAAATACTGTTTGATCTTAATTAGCTGATATCAGTAAATAATTTAACACAAAGATCTAGAAAGAAATCATTTTAGAAGTTTCTTTCGCAGAAAAACTACACTTTAAGAAATTGTGTCAGGTTAAAAAAAGCTTCTATTTTCATGTTATGAAAAGCCAACACTCACAAAACAATTGAAAAATTCTTTTAAGAGACTCAAGATAGATACTTTTATATGAAATAAAATATTTAGGAATATTTCTCATTATAGTCTTGAAAGGAAAGGGTCATTTAAATGGAATAAAAGGCAGTAATCACCCTAAGCTGCTAGAGTATATGGAAAAAGAGATACCAGGCTGGTCATCATATAAGCATTTAAAATTTGCTTACATAATATTTATGTAAACAAAGTCTACGAAGCCACAGTACTGTATAGTAGAACGTATAAACTCCTGCTTTAATATCTTGTGCCTCCCCATCTTATTTACAATTAAATTGAGACTGTAAAATCCCTTTATAACTATATCTTGGTATTTATAGTACACTGATTTCAGACTACACAAATTTGGCTTAATTTTTACATTTCTTAGAATTATTTGGATTAAAAAATATTTAGCAAGATCAAATGGGGTGCAACTGTAATGTTATTCTGTAAATAATTTATACAAAAGTAAGTTTTACCTTTCTGTATTTCTCAGTATTGGTTGTAATTATTTAATATTATAACTTAAAAGACATTTCTCATTACCAGTAAAAAGAGTAACATTCAGTAATTATAATAAACTTCAATATGTTAAGGCAGCCAGAAAGCAGACGTATTCCTGGAGTGTGACATCATTTCAGGGTTAAAGAGTTCTGTGTTTTGACAATGAGAACATATATTTTAACAGAGTCTTGTTCAACATATTATGTAAATATATATTCTAGTATATACTAATTTGAAATGCTGAATAGGATATAGATCTCTTCTAAATATGTTTAAATCAAAGAACAATTACAATAATATATAAATTTTAATGAACATATATGAAAAACAAAACCTTATTTGTACTTTTCAAGATGAAATACAAAGCTTAAATGATTCATGAAGCATGTGTATATCATATCCATAAGGATCCTTTATACTACCTTTTTAGTCCCAAGACATTTCTAGTATTATTTTTTAAATTCTGTATGTAGAAATAAATTGATATGTCATTCTTCCAAAAATACAATATATGCCAAATATGTAACATTTTTGTGTATGAAATCTATTAAGTGAAATACAGAAAATGAGTAAACTATAAAAGGCATGTTATGAAAAACTATACTATATTCAAAAATTTGGAGCCAGAAATATAAAAAGTTATTTAAATTTTATTTAAGTGCCTTACATTTTCCTAGGTAATTTCTTTCTTTCCTTTCTTTGAGGTAAAAAGAGTAAGTTTATTTGAAATTGAAAGAGCACCAAGAAACCTGAAAAAAGTGATACTCACCATTTAAAGAAACTCCCAAAAGGAGTACATTTTCCTAAATAGTGTCAAAATTAAGACATAATCATATTTACATACCTTCTCTTGATCCTGTTTCTATCACCCATATGACTGTAGTTATGTCTCATAATAAAACAATAACAATTTTTTTTTGCCAGTCCTGGGCTTGAGCTGAGAACCTGAGTACTGTCCTTGGACTTTCTCAAGGCTTAAACCTCAGCACCACTTCTGGCTTTTTTTTCTAAGTATGTGGTACCGAGGAATTGAACCCAGGTCTTCGTGCATGCTAGGCAAGCATTCTACCACTAGGCCAAACTCCCGGCCCCCAATACCAGATTTAAAAAAAAAAATTTTGCCCGTCTGGGGGCTTGAACCTAGGGCCTGAGCACTATCCCTGAGATTTCTCAAGGCTACCACAGCACCACTAGAGCCACAGCACAATTTCCCACTTTTTCTGTGTATGTGGTACCAAGTAATCGAACCCAGAGCTTCATGCTTCCTAGGCAAGTACTCTACCACTAGGCCAAACTCCCAGTACCCCAATGCATCTTTAAGAGAGAATACAAATGCTGCAATGAACATTGTTGTGCTAGTGGATTTAGTATGCCCTAGATTCTGGATGGTTGGGTAAATGCCAAGTAGTGGAATTGCTGGTTCATAGGGGAGTTCTATGTTTAGCCTTTTGAGGCACTGCCATACTGCTTTCCATAGTGGTTGAACAAGTTTGCACTCCCACCAACAGTGTAGTAGTGATCCCTCCTGGCCACATCCCCTCCAGCATCTGTTATTATTCGTTTTCCTGATCCTAGCCATTCTAACTGGAGTGAGGTGGAATCTTAGAGTTGTTTTGATTTGCATTTCTTTTATGACCAGAGATGTTGAGCATTTCTTCATAGGCCATTTTTGTTTCTTCTTCAGAGAAGACTCTCTTTAAGTCTTTGGCCCATTTTTCAATGGGATGGTTGTTACTTTGGAGATTAGTTTTTGAGTGATTCAATTTTTTGAGTTGTTGATATATTTTAGATATGAAGTCTTTGTCCGTTCTTTGGTTGGTGAAGATTTCTCCCATTCTGTAGGCTTCCTAATTAATTTACTAGCTATATCCTTTGCCATACAAAAGCTCTGCAGTTTAATGCAGTCCCACTTATCCAGCCTTTCTCTGATTTGTTGTGCTTCTTGGTCCTTATTAAGAAAGTTTCGACCTGTGCCAAGGAGGCCTAGTGTATCTCCTATTCCTTCTTGTAACGTTTTCAGTGTGTCAGCTTTTACCTCCAGGTCTTTGATCCATTTGGAGTTAATTCTAGTGCAGGGTGACAAAGAAGGATCCAACTTTAGTTTTCTGCAGGTGCTTAACCAGTTCTGCCAGCACCACTTGTTGAAGAGGCTGTCTTTCTTCCATTCTATTTTTTTGGCTCCCTTGTCAAAGATTAGGTGGCCATAGGTCTGTGGTTTAATATCTGGGTCCTCAGTTCTATTCCATTTGTCTTCAGGCCTGTTCTTGTGCCAGTAACAAGCTGTTTTGTTAATTATAGCCCTGTAATAGAGTCTAAAGTTTGGAACTGAAATTCCTCCAGCGCTGTTCTTTCTGCTAAGAAGTGTTTTTGCTATATGGGGTCTTTTATTATTCCATATGAAATTTTGGATTGCCTCTTCTATTTCTTTAAAGAATGATATTGCGGTATTGATGGGTATTGCATTGAATTTGTAGATAGCCCTTTGCAAGATTGTCATTTTCACGATGTTGATTCTTCCAATCCAGGAGCATGGGAGGTTTTTCCATTTCCTTAGTTCTGCTTTAATATCCTTTTTTAGGGTTTTAAAGTTTTCACCAAAAAGGTCCTTTACTTTCTTAGTTAAGCAAATTCCTAGGTACTTTATTTTCTTTGAGGCTATTGTGAAAGGAGTTGCTTTCCTGATTATTGCCAGGTTCCTATCACTGTTGGTGTAAAGGAAGGCAGTTGATTTTTGAGGGTTAATTTTTTAGCCTGCTACTCTTCCAAAGTTTTGAATCAGTTCAAGGAGCTTGGGAGTAGAGTCTATAGGATTCTTTAAATACAGAATCATGTCATCTGCAAAGAGGGATAGTTTTACTTCCTCTTTCCCTATTTGGATCCCCTTTACGCTTGCTTCTTGCCTTATTGCACTGGCTAGGAATTCTAGTACTATGTTAAAGAAGAGTGGAGAGAGTGGGCATCCTTGTCTCGTTCCTGATTTTAGAAGGAATGGCTTTAGATTGTCACCATTAAGTGTACCTCCGTTGATGAGTGGATCAACCAGTTGTGGTATTTGTACACAATGGAATTCTATGCTGCTGTCAGAAAAAATGACATCAACCCATTTGTTAGGAAATGGAAAGACTTAGAAAAAATCATATTAAGTGAAGTAAGCCAGACTCAAAGGAACTTAGGCTCAATGGTTTCCCTCATTTGTCATAATCTGTAGAAACCTTGTGATCTACTAGCAGAGATCTGCAATAGAGCAAAACCTTGATACATAAGGCCATATAGTATGAAGATAATTGAAAGGACCTCCAGGATATTGAAACAAAAGCCATATAATGAGTGATTGTTGTCCTTAATGTACTATGTTATCTCTCATCTCCTTTGCTGTCCCTTGGGTATCTCATAGTGTTACAGTATCTCACTTTGTTATCTGATATATTGAATTTATTTGTATTTGGTTATTTGAAATTTGATAGGATAGGGGGAAAACCAAGACGGGGGGCGTGGGGGGGAGGGTAATGGGTACCAAGACATGTGAAAGGGTATCAATGTATGTGAATTAATGTACCTACTACCTGACAAATACCATGTAACCCTTTTATTAATCACAATAAAAAAGAGAGAATATAAAGAACTTTACTGTCTCCTAGTTGGAAATAAAATACGTGAAAAAAATGCTCTTTCTTCTAGAAATTTGCATGCATTAAAAGAAGGATGATTACAGTTTTTTAAATTATCAAAGTAGTCAAAACATGATTACAGTCAACATAAAATGTTCTAATTTTTAATTTCTATAATCAAAATTTCAAGTAATGTTAGGTAACTGTAATTGATAAATTGATAATGAATATTTTCCAAATAGACTACATGCATTTGATTTTTTAAATTATTAGTTGAATAGTCTTTAAAATATTTTTCATTCCCTGGATACGTTCCAGAGAAAAACTTCCATATAGTTCAATGTCACTTCCAAATTCCACAAGATGATGTTTAAACTCTACAGCAATCACATACCACATAGATTTCCATGTTTCAAGACTGACGTATTAATCATCACTGTGTACACAATGAGCTTTATATTTTATCACAGTCCTTGACACCCCAAGTAAGCAGAGACAATATGGCAGCACTGTTATAATAATTCATTGTTCCTTCCCTGAATTTCAATTTTTAATTGCCAGATTACTGCTAAAGAGAGCACACGGATCATTGCAGATCATCACTTTTAGAAGGAAGTTTGTTTGCTTGCATTTATAGTGGGAAATTAAAATTACATAATTATTAATCCAGGCCAAATTGGGCAATCAAAAAACAACTGAAATATTTCTGGGAAAGGAACAGAATTATGTTTTCACTAGAAAGTTATATCTCACTGCGGATTTTAATATTGATGTCCTGGAATCAGTCTACGACAAGAAAAATAACAAGTTATCAAAATCACATGGTTATTTTCTAGGAGTCTTTTTTTTAAACAATTCATATGGTTTATTTTCATCTTTTGCGAAATAAAACTATATAATTACTACTAGTGGTTATGTATGTCTTTCTCCCCAGTGCCCTGGGATTCCATACGTCTTTACATTGTCCCTCTTCAGCCCAAACAAGCAGCTGCTGTGGAAGCAGGCCCATTTTTAAAACGTACAAATCCCTGTCCACAGCTGCTTGCATCAGGGCTGAGGTCTTTGATGAATCCTTGATTCCTTCTTACAGGTCTTCCGGCTTGTGGCCAATAGTGAACAGTTCATTCTGGCTATCTTGAGTTGAGGAGATTTAAAAGCATAAGATGTTGATACTGGTCTAGGAGTCTTAATTTGTCAAGTATGCTACAGAACTAAAATTTATGTACTACCACATGCATGCACAGAATCAAAATTGGTAATTTAATAATACCGAATATCTATCAATTCCAGGCTTCCTCAGACTACACTCGTCATTTGTATAAATGTGTAATTTCCAATATGATTTTATCCATGAATTATCACTGGGTAAATCTCTCAACATTCTTCTCACTCCACTTCTGAAGTTGAAAGACTATTTCAACTTTAGATTTCAAATAGAAAGAATTAGTTACATTTTTTTTTAAATCAGGGAATCAAGTATTTGATGTATATGTCTTCCTAAAATAGTCATTTGGTTTTCAAATATACAGCTTTAAATATTTGAATGAAGGACCTATGTCATTACATATTTTTCATAAAATCCTTCTATGCCGAAAGTAAGAAAATTCATACAGAATTGACATATATGCTTATTATTTTCTATACTATTAAGGACCAAATGTTATCTGTTTACTATGAAAGTTATTAGGAAAAGGTAATCCGTAGATTCTTTCTCTTGAATATAATGGTTCAAAATTTCATTGCAACATATACAAAATTACCCAGCATAAGTTATGTCAAAATTAGTGCTAGGGAAGAGAATCATATTTGCCAGTTATGGACAGTGTCATATAAAACTTAATGCTACAGAATAAATACTCCATATTTTTCAGAATACCATAGTAGATAATATTTGAAGCTGTATGCTACTGGTTCATCTGCTATGTAAGATATTCAGGAGACTGATAACTGAGGATAGGGATTTTTTGGATAGCCTGGGAGAAAAAGTCCCTAAGACATTTATCTCTGATTTACCCATAAAAAAACATAAACGTGGCAGTGGCTCAAGTGGTAGAATGGTAGCCTTGAGCAATAAGATTAGGGGATAACATCCAGGCCCTGAGTTCCAGCCCCAGGACTCACACAAATAAGTCTTCCATTACCTGTGCTTCCCTTGATAAAATAAAACTTTTCTGATTTATTTCCTTGTATTTTAATCTACTTTTATTTCTTCAGGTACAACTTTCTAATTCAAGGAGTAATGAAGTACTAAATGCAAGTATCACCCTAAGCCAAAGTTTTGAAAATGTAGATCTTACTTTGGATAGAAATTGAAATACCCATCTTCAGATAACAGAATAACTTTTTCTCTCCTGCAACAATGATTTTGATTACAGGAATTAGCATGCTTCTCCATTTTATATGATGCTTTTCTAGGAAGTAGACACCTATTGTATTTAAAGTTTAAATATATAACATTTTTTAGTCACCACTTATCTTCTTATTAGCATCAGAGAAAATAAGATGTCTCTACTGGCATTAATGATAAAATAAAGAATATATAGAAATCAATAAATATTGTACATATAGCATAAAATGAATATATTCAAGATTTTAGTAAAATAAAACTTTATCTAAATCCACTAATCAATGTAAAGATATTGAATATTAATATGAAACAACTATTCCCAATTAAAGTAAAAAAGTTTTCACTTAAAGTGTGAAAAATCAAACTATTAGTATGATGATATATTGATTCAATTATATATCATTTAGTGAATGGAAACTTAATAAAAAAACAATAAATCATTGGTATTTACTCCTCATATTTTGACTAATTCTAGAAGTCATTGTTTTATATTTAGATGCATAATATAAAATTCTATCATGGGGAAATTATTAATCTTATTGACATTCATTGTATGATTGTAAAATTTTTTAAGTAAAATGAGGATATTTGGACAATAATCTTTCCTTTTTTCATGCCTTGGTTAATTTATCTTCATATTGCCATATAATATAGTCGAGCTCATAAAATATCTCTATGCTTTCAGAAACACAACCGAGAGCATGTTCTACAAACATACTTCATAAACCAATTAAAATGATGATCCAGTGGGCTGGAGGTTATGCCTTTAATTGTAGCTAACTCAGGATCACAATCTCCAATAAACTACTCAGAAAAACTCAGATGTGTTGATGTGGCTCATGTGGTAGAGTACTAGAAGCAAAAGAAACCAAGGGACAGCTCCTAGGCCTTGAGTTTAAGTTCAAGAAGTAGCACAGAAAAAAAAAATAATCCAAAAATGCAATTCACTAGTTCCACCTTTTGTCTGCTTTATAAATCAAGTCAAAATTTTCCCTAGGAAACCATATGCAATTGGGATATACAACAATCATATACTGATCTAAACAAATTATTTTTCTCTTCAAAAAGAAAAATGATACATGGAGAAAATTAGAGGGTTTTTTGAATGATTAAATTTAAAGAAAAATGTGTCCTGAGGATATTTTAAGTATCTATTATGTATGTTACCCAAAATACACCAATGTAGAAAATGACACAGTTCAATCTTATAGATATATTAAGTCTAAGCAGATTTTTATACCCTTTATTCATTGAAACTGAGGATACTTTATTTGAGTTAAAAAGACAAAATAATAAAGTGAACATGTGGCCTGATTTTAAGAGAAGAAAGCATAGACAAATTTCACCACTTTATTAAAGGAATAACTAAACTTAAATCACTTACCTTACTGAGGAATTTTGAGATAATTTGTGCTCATTTCTCCATGGAATACAGATGAAGAAAAAACACACTGTGAAAACTTTTGTTTTCATAAATGTATTGGGTTTTAAATTGCTGCACATATATTTCTTGAGTCTTAATATGCTCTTAGTTCCCTTCATGCCCATTAGAGAAAACAAACATCATTATCTTTAAGAATTTCTCCTGAGGGGCTCTGAATACCTTGCACAAATATGCAAATATTTAATTGGTGATGTAAAATAGAAATCGCTCCTTTGTGGTAGTTTGAAAACAAGAGTGAACCTTTACTAATTTTTCTAACTCCATTCTTTCTGTATTATGTGAATACAGACTTGATGAACTAGAAAAATTTTGAGTTCCTAGTATGAAAATGATATTCTTTATGGAATTGGAAGCATAGGGGAGTATTGAGAGGAAGATATCTTAGTGTTATTTAATTACTTTCCTCAGTGGAGCTGGAAATCGCAGCACCAGTAACTGCATTAGAACTGTTTGATGGTATCTGCAAAGCTTTACTGCAAAGTACATAGCCAGTCATTTCTGAGTCTAATGTACACAAAGATACTGAGAGTATAGCTATTATCCTTGCTACAGAGTTTTTTTTAGTATATTCTCATACATCCTTTCACTTTCAACAGGCAAAATTTACACTATTGTAATTTTCATTATTATCACTTTATTCTTAACTTTCTTGTGATTTTTTACCCAAAATGAATACATATGAATTCATATATTTAAATAAATTCATGTTTACTTCAGTACTATACAATATTGCTTTAGCTTTTTGTCAAAGCTAATGGAGACTTTAAAACTCAAATCAACTGGAAATAACAAAAATCTAATTAAAATTAGTATGTTTAATTAAATGGGTTACCTACCGGTCGGGTGTGGACAGACACTGGGGTTTTGAAAGTTGTCATTGAATAGCTGCACTCAGAAACACTGTAGGGATCAGAACTGCTGGAAGAGCACTTGGAGATGGAATCACAGCCCACAAAGGTATTATCGAGAGGCAGTTCCTGGATGATGTGGTGCTTTGAATTCAGTGGGGTTTCAGGCTGTATCTGGAAGCCTGGCTGTGGAGAGGCAGATTTGTAGTGCCGCGCCAAATCAGGGCTTTCAGGCTTGAAGGTAGTAGGAGTAGTGCCCCAGGTGTACTTGCCCATGGTTTGCTCTTCTAGTTCAATGGGAAGGTCTAGTGTGACACTGTTTCTATCATTATCAACATCATCTGCCTTTCCTTCTTCAATAGTGACAAAGTTGAGCAGCAAGTTCTTTGGGGCCTGCTTCTTTTTCTTTTTCTTCATCATTATCATCTGCCGGTTTTCTGGGTTTGGAGTAACCCATTCAGAATTTTGCTTGTTTTTCTGAGAAGCCTTAAGATGTGATGGATGGCGACACCTTACCACTGCAGTAATGAAAATCACCAGGATGACAGTTAGGGTGCCAGCAACAATGGCAACTATGATCTTGACATTGTCACTGCTTGGTGAGGATGCATTAGTTGTTTCAGTATTAGAAACTGGTGTTTCGAAGCCTTTGCGCACCAATTCTCGAACCACGGTGTCGTTGGTCACTGTCTCATTCACAAATAGATTGACAACTATAAAACTAAAGAGTGAATCAGGTTGTCCCAAGTCCATAGCTTTGACTATCACTCTATGTAAGCCAAGGTCTGCAACAACACATTTCTCCTTCAGAGTGATGTTGCCTGATATTTGGTCAATTGCAAAGAGTCCTCTAGTGTTTCCTCCAGTAATGCTGTAAAGAACCTCTGCATTCATACCAGCGTCGTTGTCAATTGCGAGAACATTGAAAACTACTGTGCCTGGACTAGTGGAAGGTGGAACCAATTCATAGGAGTAATTAGAAGGAGGAACCACAAAAACTGGTTTGTTGTCATTGACATCAACTACATTTATTGTCACTTTGGCAGTGGAAGAGTGTGATACCCTCCCACCATCTTCAGCCTTGACATAGAAAGTGTAAGATTCTTGTCTTTCTCTATCAAATGAAATATTTGGCCTAATGACACCAGTCTGTGGATCAATAGTAAATTCATCATTCATGTCTACAATAGAAAGTGTAACTGCAGAATTCTCTCCATAATCAGGATCAGTTACAGTGATTAGTCCAACTGTGCCATGTTTTGGAAGGTTTTCTGGAACATAGAAGTTGTACTCATTGTGAGTGAAAATTGGGCTGTTATCATTTTGGTCAAGAACCGAAACAAACACTGTCGCATTGGACACTAATGGTGGTATGCCATTATCAATAGCCAGAACTGTGAAATAATATTTTTCCTGCTTTTCTCTGTCTAGATTGCTCATTGCAGTCAGAATGCCTGTACTACGGTCCAGGTGGAATCCAGGTGGAGCATCAGAGCCCAGTAGGTAAGTGATTTCAGCATTACGACCAGTATCTGCATCTGTTGCACTTACTCTGGTCAATTGTGAGTCAGGTGAATTGTTTTCAGGAATAGAAAGACTTATGAAAGACTGTGCGAAAACCGGAGCATTGTCATTCTCATCTTTTACTTTGATGAGGAGCATGGATGACTGATTCAAAGGAGGTTTGCCAGCATCTGCAGCTAATAATTTAATGGCATATTCTCTGGTGGATTCATAGTCAAGATATGCAGCAGTCTCCAACAGAAATTGATTACTAAATACTGGTCTCAGTCTGAAAGGAACTTCATGATCTGTGAAGCAAGTCACTCTACCATTATGATCAGCATCCTTATCTGTCACAGTTATAAGAGCAATTTTAGTGTTAAGCGGAGCATTTTCTGAAAGCATCACTGTGCCATTGGTTGGATTGACAATGTATCTGATGTCGATTGAAGGGACATTATCATTGACATCTGTAACATTTACCAGCACCATAGCTCTTGCTGGTGTTGATCCACCATCACTTGCCAAAACCAGTAACTTGTGGCTTTGTGATTCTTCCCTGTCTAGTTGTTCTTTGACTGTGATAAGTCCTGTAGTAGCGTTCAGGTGAAAAAGTCTCTTGGCAGTGTTGGAGACTAGATTGCTAAAATAGAAATTGATTTTGGCATTTTCACCAATATCAGCATCAGTGGCATGAAGCTGTGCTACTGAAGAACCAACAGGAGCATTTTCTGGTATACTGACTTCAATTTCCTCTTCCTTGAATATTGGGTGGTTATCATTTGTATCAGCAACACTTACTTGCAAAATAGCTGTACTAGATCTTTGAGGGAAGCCACCATCTTCAACCTTCACTTTCATCACATAGGTATCCTTTTCTTCTCTATCCAATTCCTTTTGAACAATCAGTTGTGGCACTTTTTCTCCTTCTGGTGTTTCAATAACATCAAGATCAAAAATATTTTGTGCCTGGAAAATATAAAGTGAAATACAAGCTTGCATTAATATAAAATTATACATCCAATCAAGTAAAGTAAAGCACCTTCTATCTGGTGAATATAACATAACCCTTCCATTAATTACAATAAAAATAATTTTTAAAAACTTAAAGCAAATATATTTTAAAATACATGGAAAAAATTCAGATTGATACATGAAAGGTCACAAATGGATATCAGAAATCTTTGGTTCTAAGATGTTGGTCTAAACTCAGTTTAATATTGTGATCATAATCAACTTGATTAATCTTTCTAACTAAATAGAGCGTTTTGCTGAAAGATGCTTTGGCATTGTACTTATTTATAGTATCATGTGGTAATAAATGATATTCACTTATATAAGTGCTCAAAAGGAAGAACTATGAAGAATTGTTTAAAAGTAATTGTTAATAATTTTCAAGTGGTAAATAAAGATATAAGCAAATTACTCAAAACAATTACAAATGAATTTTAACAACTTACTCTTGAGTTTAGTTGACCAAGAGACTTTCACCACCAAAAATAACAAGCAATATAAAGTATCAGTGTATTAAATGAATATCACATCTACTGAATTTGGCAAACGATTTTGACAGGTGAAGAAAATACATTATGGCCCAAATATGAATTTATATAAAATGCACAGAACTACTGTTTTTTACAGAAACATAAATATGATATTATCGAGTCCAGAGATATAGGTAACTCAGTTTTAGAGTATTTCCCTATCTGGTACAAAAACCTTCAGCAAGGCAGGGGAAAAGAACAAAGGAAAGAAAAGGAAAGGAATAAAAACAGGAAGTCAGGCAGAAAGTCAGGTAGGAAGCTGGAAAGGCAGGAAGGAAGGAGGGAAGAAGGGATGGAAGGAAGGAGGCAAGGAAGGAAGGAGGGAAGGAGGGAAGGAAGGAGGGAAGGAGGGAAGGAAGGAAGGAAGGAAGGAAGGAAGGAAGGAAGGAAGGAAGGAAGGAAGGAGTGAGGGAGTGAGGGAGGGAGGCAGCCTAGTTTGAAAATTAACAACATATTACTTTTTATCTTCTATTTTTGGCAGATTGCATGGCTTGAACTCAGGACCTGTGCACTGTCCTTGAGCATATTTTGCTAAAGGCTACTACTCCACCACTTTGAAACACAGTGCCACTTTTTTTTAAATGAGCAAGTATATGGATTGAAAGTCACATGCCTAAATTTCAACTTGGAAAAATATCTTGGGAAAGTATTTTATTTTCACACCTATAAAGCATGGGAATATTTCAAAAACAAAAACAAACAAACAAAGAAAAAGCCAGTTAGTGTCCCTCTCTGAACCACGATAAGATGAGCCAATGGATTGAGTAATGTTGACTTGGCTCTCAGGGAGAGACCTGTCCAGAGTTACTTGTAACATTTTGAAGGGTTAAAGTAGAGATCAAGTGGATAAAGGACTTAAGAGTGTGGAGATGAGGGAGAATGAGGACAAGAATTCAATCTATATCCTAATGAATTACGAGAAGTGAGGGAAGGGTTGAGTTGGGAGGGATGTGTGAGAGTATTGAAAGGGCTGACACTGGTCAAGATGAATTGTATCCATAGACTGTTTTGTTAAATCCAACCCCTTTGTACAACAACATGAAGAAAAGAGAATAGATCAAAATTTCTTAATTTTCTCAGAAAAATAAATGATTATTATATACATGTGTATTATATACATGTGTGTATATACAGGAGAAAATATTTTTTTTGTATAAGACAATTTTCTATACAGTTGATAACATGTAGTAAGGGTAGGTTTTGATCTCTCATTTATATGGGTTATCATAAAAGAGCACAATAACATTATTTCATGATAGTATGTAAATAGGACCCTAAAAATTAAAAACTAACACAGCAAAATCCCAGGGACTGTCAAAATTTATGGAAGTTCAAAAATATATTCTGTATCAGATTCTTTATTACTATTATACTATATTATTATTCTGTATCAAATTATATCAGATTTTTTGTGTTTCGGCAATACTGGAGATAAGAACCAGAGCCCTAAACATGCTAGTTAAATGCATTACCACTAATATATGTCCCTAATGCCACATTACCTTTTTAAAAATGTATCCACGTGTTGTAATACCTTATTCACAATTCTTTATAATACACACAGTTACTTATGTTTTATTCTTATGAAAAATTTAAAGATATTACTGCAAATATAATATTTTGCTGTGGTATACATCTGCTTTTATTTAAATACAAAGCAATAAAATATTGTGGACTAAAGATAATTGTTTATTATGGAATTTTACACAGACCAAAAATGGTAAAATTATCAATTTTCTCAATATGATTTTTAATCTTTTCCAATTATCCATCCAATAGATATGATTTTCCTTGTATAAAGAAGTAGACAGGGAAAAAATATGTTGAGTGAAGTAAGGCCCAGAGAGAAAAAGAATTCATATTTCCCCTTATATGCTTTTAATCCATATAGCTGAAATGTACATTTTTATGTATAAATTAAAAACATAATTAGAACAGTGAACCTTCTGGTTATTATTTTCTTTTCATATATAACATATTTTATCTATTTACACTGTAAAAAAGCAAATAAGTCTTTAGCCCTTAAACTAAATATTTTAAGAAAAAAAATTTTTTTGCCAGTCCTGGGCTTGGGCTCAGGGCCTGAGCATTGTCCCTGGATTTTCTCAAGGCTAGAGCTCTACCACTTGAGCCACAGCACCACTTGTGGCTTTTTGCTACGTACATGGTACTGAGGAATCAAACTCGGGTCTTCGTGCATGCTAGGCAAGCACTCTACCACTAGGCCAAACTCCCAGCCAAGAAAAAGAATTTTGTGATAATAATAAATAAGAATAAAGTATTTATTGTTGGAGTTCCAGTTGCACAATGGGTTAGCATGTGGTACTTAGAAGTATTTATTATCATTACATCTAAATAAATTAGTGCTTAGCAAAATTAATGGCTCATTTTCTCCTGTTGATATTTCAAAGGATTTTAAAGAAGGTTCATATGTGTCATTTTGATGTCCAGAAAAATAGTTTTTAAAGTTCATATATATATATATATATATATATGATGAAGCTGTTACCTCTTCACACCATGATACTCAGTATTCTCTTAGGTTCAAAGGACACACAGTGGAAAGTAAATACCTTACTAATATAATGGGAACTAAATTCAACCAAAGAGAAAACAAAATTCAGTCATTAAGAGTTTCATGATTCTACTGATTTTAAAAGTTAATAATAGAAAAAATGTATTAGAAGCTACCGAGTCAAAATTTAGGGTAATATTCTATTGATATTATGGTAAATATTGGTGTTGATTTATAATTTTATTTATTTCTGTGTGTATATTTGTTCTCTGCATATTTAATTTGCAATTTTATATGACTGTAGGATTTTTGAATTAGGCCTTATTTTCCCAAGTGAATAAAAGGATACTAATGTATATTGAAAAATCAAAGAAGATAATGTACTCTAAATTTTATTTATTTTATGTAAAATGATAGCAGTCTTTTAAGAGCATTTTAAATAGTTATGTAGAAGGGCTTCAACTCAACATGTCAATTTATGTATATAATACAGCTTAATTGGTGTCACTGCTTGCATCACACCTCTGTACATACTCTGTACGTCATCTCTGAAACAAAATTAAAAATAAATGAAGAAAAACAATCTTAAAACAGTAAAATCCTGAGTTTCCCTCATTTATACTAAAAATACTGAATCTTAAAACATCTTTACTAACTCTCAAGGTGATGATGAAATATCACTATCATCTAATGGTTAAAGTTTGAATCGCTCTTTTCCATTTTATGACAAATTTGTTCAATATGAAAATTAGTTGTAAAATATTTTAAGCCAGCCATGGTGGATCACACCTGCAATTCTAGCTACTCAGAAGGCTGAGATCTGAGTATCCACGGTTCAAAGCCAGCCAGTCTCACAGACTATAGTGCCTGGGCTGATGTCAGATCCTCAGATCTCAGCTTCCTGAGTAGCTAGAATTACAGGCATGAGCCACTGTACGAGGCTGCACATTTCATTATCGCATAAGGTTTTAATAGCAACATGGTTCTAGCATGCAATAACTGTTAAATTATATATACACGTTCTTTCACAAAATAAAGTATGTGTTCTGTGAGAAGATTGTATGAAAATGCATTCTTTCATATATATTTAGATCTTCACAAATGACATACTAACATATTTTTCAACTTCATATTTTTCAAGGTACTTAAACAAGAGTTACCCACATGTCAAACACAAATAATCTTCAAGAAACTTTGGGAGAGATTTCTAATTTGTCAAAATACGATGCCAATAAAATCTCAATATTATAGACTGATCATTGCAAGCCTATTATCTGTGTGATCTCTTTTAAGAATAATGGATGAATATATCGAATAGTATTCTTTTCCCATGGTAGCTGACTCAACTGATATTCACACACAAGTGATAAATTAAAAGAACATAGAAATTGTCTTCTTTATGTATGAGAATGACATAAGTTTAGAGAGAAAAATGTAAAAAGAAAAAGAAATCTGAGTCTTAGTCATCTTTCTAACTTTATCATAAATGTGACTTTTCACAAAATGTACACAAAATGAAGGTGATCTGTACCACCCAAAACTCCTAATCTACCAATAACTATTAACTATGTGTATAAGGACTTTACTTCAGAAAAGATCTGGAAATCTTACTGAAATATTAATCCTCTGCTGACAGCACTATATATAACTCATGCAGATATATTTGTAATTCTCTTAGAACTTAATATCAAAATGAATGTGAGTACAAGGTGATAGTCCTTGAATTGGTACATATAAAATGCACATATAATTTCTAAGAACATCACATCTGATTACCAGTAAGCATTAGTTAAGTGAAGAAATAAAATAATTCCAGTTCTCAAAATATAAAACACTTGACCATTCCTATTTTTATATCATATTCTATGTAAACACTAGATATTCAGTACTAGCTGACTTTTCATCTTACCTTAAGTTACAGAAAACAGCTTAAAAATTAGTTTCTGAAGTAACAACTTTTTTTGTTAAGGATATATTAAAAACTAAAGTGTCAGAAGCTACTAAAGTTTTACAATCTAGTTATAGGCATTTATTTTCAGAGTAAATTATGACAAATACTGGATTTCGTTATCTGACGAGCATGTAACTTCAGACGTATAAAAATGCATCTGGGAAATGCATATATATGCAATCAAAAAGAAGAAACAAAAATTTTAAAAAGAATATAACATGCCATATGTATGTAAGAATGTACAAATATAACAGTTGAGTAATGTAAGAATTATTTCCACAGAGTATGATGATTTTGATTCTGAATAAATGAAATTGATCACAATTACACAAAATTGCCATAAAATTATGGACTTTCTAATTATTTTATGTAATACAGAGGAATTTATTTCACTTTTGAGTAATATTTCTTTCTAAATTAAAAAATGAGCTTTGAGATTGCAAATTCAAGCGAAAAACTGCTGAAATAGCAAAATGCTAAGCATATCTGAGACTTAAATTCTTTCTAGGAGCTGACAAAATCAAAGAACAGAAAGTTGATGTTGGATATGTATTCCTAAGGGAAGTTTTTTGTTTTCTTTTTCTTGTGGTGGTTTTTAATTTATTTATTTTTGCTTGTGGAAAAAAGAACTTAAATAAGGGTGATGTAAAAAGGCCATTTTTCCCTATTGTTCTGAAAAGAAATTAACTGAACCATTCTAGTAGACCTGAACATTTTTTGACATATGCATCTGCAAGACACCACTTTATTACTTATAGGAAGGTAATAAATAACACAGCACTTTCAGAGTTATAAATCTAGTACAGCTGCCCAGAACACATATAGAGTGCCAGTAAACACTAAAAATAGTTCCAAAGAGATTGAATTTTAGAACTGATTAAATGAAAGCTGTTTACTCTATATATCAAAGAATGCTGGTAGAAAGACTAAAAAATTATTTCTGAGTTTCTGCTACTGCTTCACTTTTAAATAACTTGATTTTTAAGCTTAATTTTTCCCTACATATCATAATGTATTGTTGGAACATAAAATGAGGATACAATGTAAAAAGACACAGTGATATGGCCAGTTCAGAAAACACTATGGAAATATATTTAATATTCTCAATTCAAATATAATAGGCACTATGGTAAAGTTACTTTCATTACAGTAAAAAAATTTGGATTGCTATAGAATGCCTAAAATTACTAGAAAGAATAAGCATTGCTCTTTATATATTCAACAAGATGGCATCATTCAGATTTTATACACTGTATCTGGAGCATTTCTTTCAACATGTATCTGTACTATTGTCAAGAGAATTGCAATGAAAAATGGACTGTAGGCAAGATGAGTTAAGTTGTTAGTCACTTACTTGCCTACAGTCCTAAAGTCTGCAAGTCCCTCCTTACTTCAAAAGTATATTAAAGGAAGAAAACTAATGTCTAATGAAATGTCAACTCTTTGGAAGAAATGAATTGGTGCTAAAATATTAATAAGCATAATATTAATTTTTAAAACTGTTTAAGATCACAGATGCTTTATATTTATTCATTGGTTTAGCAAATCCTACTTGATAGAACAATGATATTCACAAAATGTTTTCTGTTCTTTTCCCCTTCTACTTGAAATGTTAATCCAAACAAAATAAATTCCTTTTATTCTTCTTTCTTCTATTTGATCAGAGTTCAGTAGTAAGAAAATTATGTGGTTGTCCTTTATGACTGAGAGAGGTTCTTAAAATTCCTGTTTTTCTACTAAGCTATCCTTTTGGGTAATTTCTTACTTTATATTTTGTGTGCTGGTTCTGGTGCTTGAACTCAGGACCTGAGCATTTCCCTTAGCATTTTCTGCTCGATGCTGATGCTCTACCACCTAAGCCACAGCTCCACTTTCAGCTCTTGGCAGGTTAATCAGCAATGAGTCTCATGATCTGTATTGCCCGTATGTAGACCCTCAGATGTCAGCCTCCTGTGTAGCTAGGATTACATGCATAAATTACCAGAATCCAGCCACATATTTTTTAATTTATGCCAAATATTTTTAGCTTTGTGCAGCTGTATGTCACTGTCATTATTGGGCTTACTCCATCTGGAAGAATAAACAAACTTCTATAGACTCAGTGTTATAATTTCGAAGTATTAAAAATTTGTAATTATAAATACTAAAAATAAAGAAATAAGTGAATGATTTCAAGGTTGTCATATTCAGAAGACTAGTTTAACATGTGCAAAATTAATTCACCATGTTTCAATGTTTAAAAAACTATTCTTCATTTAGTTTTATAAAGATAGAAGAAAATTTCCAAAAAGACAAGTATTAAATTAACGAGTGAATATGACATATTGAAATTAAAATAAAATGTAATTTGATTCATTCAACAAATCTCCTATACAGAAACCCTTCATTTTTACTATTATATATAGCAGCTCTGCTTTCCTTCTGATTTGTTCTATTTGATTGCTTGCTTTCCATTTCCTCTCTGGCTCTTCGATTCCTAAAATGGACAAAAATTATGCATACCTTATCACACAGAAAGTTTTCAATATTACTTATATTTATAATATATAAATCAGACTTGAAAAAATATCCTTCACATTTTATTTAAAAGTATTTCCCTTGGGCTGGGAGTTTGGCCTAGTGGTAGAATGCTTGCCTAGCATGCACAAAGACCCAGGTTCGATTCCTAGGTACCACACACATAGAAAAAGTGGTGCTGTGGCTCAAAGTGGCAGAGTGCTACCTTTGAGGAAAAAGCCCAAGGAGAGTGTCAGGCCCTGAATTCAAGACCCAGGACTGACACAAAAATAAATAAATAAATAATATTAAATAAATAAATAAAAATATTTCCCTTAAAGAGAATGTTTTCCAGCATGTAGTTTGTTTTGTTTTTCTTTTTTTGTTTTTGTTTTTTTGGTCGGCAGTGGAGCTTGAACTCTGGGCCTAGGCACTGTCCTTGAGCTCTTCAGCTCAAGGTTAGTACTCTACCACTAAGCCACAGTGACACTTCCAGTTTTCTGATGGTTAACTGGTCTTTTGTGCCTGGTCTGGCTTTGAACTACATTCCTCATATCTCAGCCTCTTGAGTAGGTAAGATTACAGGCATGAACCACTAATTCTCAGCCCAGCATGTATTTTTAATCACTGTTTTTAATGGAAAAGACATGCTAAACAAATGAAATACCATTTCTAATTGTTGATAATCAGCTCTTTTTATCATATTATTTACACATTTCCTAGACATTCTTAACTTCAAGAAATTTAAAAATGGACATGTTACTATCATGAACATGTATTCACAGATGTATTAGTAAGTACAGATTATTCACAGATGTATTACACGTTGGCAAGTATAATATATATGAATGAAAGAATGCATGCCCAGGTACTAAGGTGGTAGAGATCAGAGAAATAAGAATTTTAGGCAGCCTGGGCAAATATTAATGAGATTTCCTCTGAAAAACACAGATTGGGTGTGGATGCATATTCATATGGCCCCAGCTACATGAGAGCCCATAACTGCAGGATCATATGCTGAGGCCAGCCTACATAAAGATGCAAGCCTATATACATCAAAACTAATATAAAAAATAGGTAGAGTATAGCTTAAGTGGTAGCATGACTTTCTAGCAGTTGTGAAGTTCAACTTAAATTTCAACTCCAAGGACTGTTAAGAATAAACAAAGACAAATTTTTAATTTAAAATAAAATGAAATTTCAAAATCAAAAATTTAAATTCCTATGAATGTTTTGTGCCACCCAGTTGATATGGTGACATTTGCAATCAGTAAGATTATTTGTATTTAAATTATTCTATGATCTATTTCCTGCTCTTAATTTTTTAAAAATATGCTTTCAGATTTGGGCCCTTAGCTTTTGAACACTATTTTCCCAATCATAAGAAGTTGTTTATGTAAGGACTTTACATGAAATTTCCTCTCAAACTTCAGGACAGAATTATCTTAACTTTTATCCATATGATGTTAATATAAACTATCAGTTTTTCAGAAATTCAAATTAATGGGAAATATAATTAGTGAGGCCAGAGGTGCTATGAACTTTTTACCATGCACAAGACAGCTCATGTCAATAATGTTAAGGTTGAGAAAGTTAGGAACACAATGTGAATTGTAATCCTAAAAGGAAAACATTTGTACTTGTATGTAAGAGTGTTTGCAAGTATTTGTAAGAGACACTTTTGACTTAGATTATGTGTACACTAGGGTAGAATAGCAGCAAATTTGTTTTTATTCATGTACAAGGGTGTTATTGTTTAAAAACTTTAAGAGTGCATTCCATTATAACTTCTGATGTGATAAAAATCAACCCATATGTAAAACTATGTGAGTCTAATCAAATGATCAGAATGCCTTAATTCAGAGCTAAAGAAATCATTTTAATGAAAAAAACAATAGCTGAAAATTAAGACTTACTGTATCCTAAGTATGCTTTTATTTACAAAACCATTCGGCTATTTATTTCAATAATTTTATGGAAATTATACATATTTCAATGTTACTTTTATCTATTAATCATACATACAGGTTTTGCTGTGACATTTCAGTTTCATCCTACATATTTTGCTCCTTTTCAATTGTATCATCTTCCTTTGCCCCACTTTCTCCTTCCCCTGGATGCCCTCCCTACAAATGGTCCCACTTTTGATTTCATGTCTTAATTTTTATGCTGCATTCAGCATCTGAGAAAAAAAATATGTGATTCTTGTGTTTCTCTCATTTATTTCTCTTAATATATAGGTCACATCAGAGGAGAAATCTAGATTCCACATGCTGACCTTTACTTTTCTTCTAAGTTATTTAAATCAACTTTGATTCAGATTCCAAGACATGACCAATCAAAACTAAAAGCAATAAGATATGAAACAAGTGAAAATATGATGGGCTTGGTGGCACACAACTATAATCCAAACTCATGGCAGTGTGAAACAGGAAAATTACCAGTTCCATGTCAGTTTAGCCTATATAGTGAGCCCTGCCTAAAAGCAACATTATGTTGCAAATATAGGAAACAATGTACAAATATAAAATGACCTTATTCTAATTGCTTCCTATAAATAAATACCCCACTACTTATTTATATGGTAAAATCTCTGATTGTTAATTTTTTTTTTGCCAGTCCTGGGCTTGAGCTCAGGGCCTGAGCACTGTCCTTGGACTTTCTCAAGGCTAGAGCTCTACCACTTGAGCTTCAGCACCACTTCTGGCTTTTTTCTATGTATGTGGTACCAAGGAATCGAACCCGGGTCTTCGTGCATTCTAGGCAAGCACTTTAACCACTGGGCCAAACTCCAGGCCCTGATTGTTAATATTTATTAAGTGAAAGAAATATCTGTGAAAATAATTTGATAGCCAGGCGACAATGGCTCTGGCCTGTAATCCTAGCTATGCAGGAGGCTGAGATCTGAGGAAGGCGGTTCATAGCTAGCCCAGTCACAATAGTCCATGAGATTATTATTGCCAAGTAAACACAGAAAACAGGAGTGGTGGTGTGGCATACCTTGGTAGAGCAGTATCCTTGAGCTGAAGAGCTCAGGCCAGTACCCAGGCCCAGAGTTCAAGCCCCATGACTGACAAAAGAAGGAAGAAGCAAGAAGAAGCAAGAAGCAGCAGAAGAAGCAGAAGCAGCAGAAGCAGCAGAAGCAGCAGAAGCAGCAGAAGCAGTAGAAGCAGAAGGAGGAGGCGGAGGAGGGGGAGGAGGAGAAGGAGAAGGAAGAGAAGGAGGAAGGAAGGAAGGAAGGAAGGAAGGAAGGAAGGAAGGAAGGAAGGAAGGAAGGAAGGAGGGAGGGAGGGAGGGAGGGAGGGAGGGAGGGAGGGAGGGAGGGAGGCAAGGAAGGAAGGAAGGAAGGAAGGAAGGAAGGAAGGAAGGAAGGAAGGAAGGAAGGGAGAAAAAGTTTTGATAATCATAGTGGCTTTACAAGTAAGGGCCATACTATCGTGCATTGTTAATTTACTGAAGTGCAAACACTGAAAATTTAGAAAGTATGTGACAAAATATAGAAAATGCCCCTCCACTCATTACACATCTTAATATTTTTGCCAGCCTGGGGCTTGAACTCAGGGTCTAAGTACTGTCCTTGGGCTTTCTCAAGGCTAGAGCTCTACCACTTGAGTCACAGCACTACTTGCAGATTTTTTTTATGTAGGTGGTACCGAGGAATCGAACCCAGGTCTTTGTGCATGCCAGGCAAGCACTCTACTACTAGGCCAAACTCCCGGCCCCTACACATCTTAATTTTTGACATGCATTAGAGAATATAGTGCAGAATTCAAAAGAGATAAGAATATGACATTAGCACTATTTTGGAATCCACCTGGAAGCTTATCTAGTTCATTCTTCATCAATTATAGCAATGCTAGTACCTTATTTTACTAACAGGCTATCAGAAATATCAAAGATGTGACAGGTCTACACAGCTATAGGTTATAAAATACATACTTTAATGGAATAAGTTTACAAAAAATGTAATTAACTACATTGATTTGGGTCTCCTTTCTGGAAGGTGTCATTTAAGATTTACCTTGAGAGATTATCGATTTAATATCAAATTAGACAAAAATTCAGTACATGTATAGCCATAGATCTTAGTTTAAAATGGGGAAACAAAGGTAAATTTAAGTTTAATTATAAAAGAAAAATGTGTTACATTTTGAAATCAAGTGTCTTCATAATATTTTAATTACATATCCACATGGAAAATAACATGAAATGGGAAAAGATATGATTCACTTAACTTTGATTAATAGCAAAATATTGACTAGCTTTGAATAAATGAGTATGTGCAATTGTGCCAAATTACTTTCATGCACAAAATATTTATATGCAAAAAAGCAATATTTGGGTGGTAGATTTCAAGATTTCTTTTGATTTCTAAATTCTAATTTAGCAAAGAAACATTTTGTCACAAAATTGACAATATTGTACACTATGTTTTATAATATAATAAGCCTTACTAATGAAAACAGTCTGGCAAGCATTAAGTAAATGCCAAATTTTATTTTTTGGTAAGCCATTTTTAAAAATTAACTTTGGGATTTAGCTAACTGCCAAGAATTGGGAGAAAAACACTATAAAATTTTAAAACCTAGTAATTAGCAAATTGCCTTTGATAACATCATTACTCTAAAATATAATTTGAACTATTTGACCATTAGATAATCAAGCTAACTGAAATTTGCACATTTTATATTTAATTTGATTTTTTTTATCTTCAGAATTATTTATGTCTTCAGAAATTACTAACAAATTTATTAATGAGACACTTACTTGAAACCAATTATTTTTATTACTGAATAGGGTAAAATAATCAAGGTATTTCAATGAATTGAAGGCATGTTTCAGAGTAAACCTACTTAGAATTTATTTACCAATTCAGTTAATCAATTATTCCCATAAATAAGGTAGTTTTAAAGTGAAAATAATACTGTTATTATAGTTGAAGAACAGAATAGAACTTTGCAACATACTTAGTTCAATGATTCAGAATTTTTGATGAAATTTCGTTTGATATTTAGAAGAGTGATTCGGTCTAATAGGATAAGGTAAATACTTCAGAGGGAAGTATGTACTTAAGCTTCTGAATTCTTGAGTAAAACTACAGGCAAATCCATGAAGGAAAAACATGTATGTTGTAGAACAATTATATCAAAAATATTACACTGTGTGATGGTGATCAAGGAAAGCAAAGAATACAAGTTGTATGGAAATTTCATGACATCAACAGTATCAAATCATTTTTGAATTAAGCTTGAAGTAGGGAAATACAAACAGTTCTATTACAAACATTTTTGAAGAATATTTGCATGAAGAGTAAGTTACTATACCTCTGCTATAGACATTACACAAAGCTCTTGAATCTATAACCCAATTCTAAATTTGGAGAGATGCTTAAGTATCTTTGAAGCTTATCTTCCCTTTAGGTTACTTATAAATGCTTCTTTAGTGATGCATATGCAGAGAACAAATTCAATAGCAAATCCAAGGTCTAACAGCATCAATTTTTAAATATTTTTCCAATAATATCCAATACCATGTTTAATTTGGCTGGAGATCTAAGCTTCAAATAGCATAGATAATAATGTTATTAACAAATAAGCCAAGAAAGTACAAGGCCCTGAGTGTAAATCCTGGTATGAGAAAGAAAGAGTACTAAGATAATAAGGTAGTAATATGAAAAAGGCGCATCATATACATATATGGAAATATCATAATATAATCTTTTTGTACAGTTAATGTAAACTAATAAAATTTCAAAATTAATATAAAATGAAGTGGATTCTATTTTTAAATATCTGCAGAGAAACTTGTTTTTAATTCAAATAAAATCCAGGCAACAATGTTCCAACATAATACCATATATCCCATAAGCGATAAGGGAGTTATGACTTTACCAAGTATAACCCTGTGTGTACAATAGCTAACAAAAGGGAAGAATTGATAACATATATTCTTTCTCAATTTGAGAACTTCATAGATTTTTCAGCCTAGAGGAATAATTTGCTGGATGGGTGGCATGGCTCTTTACAGATGGTAATTTGGAATAATTTTTCTGGTAAAATTAAAAGGTTTAAATATTGATTTCAAATAAACAAAATGTATTTCTTATGTTCTTGTGGGAAAAGGATATCTGAGATCACTAGGAAAATGAAATTATCAACATCAGAATTTAATTTTATTCGCTGTTCAACCATCATAACTATTTATTTATTTATTTGTTTTAGAAATACATTGAATTTCTGGGAGTTAATGGAATATTAGGTTTTAACTACACGAGATTTTGTTTCTCAGGTTTGTGATCTTTATATACATATTTTTTTTGCCAGTCCTGGAACTTGAACTTATGGCCTGGGCACTGTCCCTGAGCTTCCTACTTCTTGACCCACAATGCCTTTTCTGGATTTCTGTTTCCAGTGAAGTATCAAACCCAAGGCTTCATTCATGCTAGCCATGTACTCTAGTACTAAGTCTCATTCCTAGCCCCCTATATACATTCTTATACTCTTTATTGTAATTATTCAACAAAGGAAACCATTAGGTTCCACTAAAAGCAATCTATTCTTTTCAATGTATTAATAATCTATTAAATTGTTTTATCTAAAATTAATGCATGCTTGGATTATTTAGAACTTCACTTGTTCCTCTGCTAACCATTCATTTTTATTTTCATTACTGACATCAAATTTTTCCTTCTTCCTTCCATTGTCCTCATTGTTCAGGTTATTGATTGTGTTATCTTTCCCTAGGCTAACTATTTAAAGGTATGCTTCTAAATAAATTCTTGTCCTCAGAGTATATTTTGAGTTTCTCAAAAAAAAAAAAACAGAAAAACATGCCATTGAAAATGAAACACTTGTTGTTGTAGTAAGCTTTTCCTCAAAGACAATCTAGAATCTGTATTATTTGCAAGGATTAAAGATAAAACTCAAATATGTTGTTGCATATCTCTCCTACAAAAGCCACGAGGAAGACAATCATGACTGACTCTTGAGAAAAGAGATCAGACACACATTCTCAGCATAAAAATGAAAAAGACAAGAGAGGGACGATCATTTTTAGATGGCATAAGAATGAGATGTAAATAAAGCAATTCCAGATGGTAAAGACAGCATATGAGAAACTAGTCATATTAGCAGCATCACAGTCATATGAAAGACCAGGAGGAGGCAGAGACAAATGAAGAGAAAGAAAATTTTGATTCAAGAGATAAGCTAAAGAAAGTAAATGGGAGGCTTTCCAAAAAACAAATTGAACTAGTTCCAGAAGTAAGTGTGGAGCCAGTGGCATTGATTGAGAGAGAGTAATAATGCTGTCATATTTCTCTCTGTACACATATATAAAATATGTATGAAAAACTAAGTTTAGGTTATAAAAAAACCTTTTTAAAGAGTGAAAAGCATCATAGATTAGAAAAATTGGGGAACAACTAAAACCTTAAAATATAGAGTATAAAAACTGTTTACAGAAAAACTTCTCTTCAAGCACTCAAATGATTTTATAGACTTTTCCATAGTCCATTAATTCTTATTATATTCCTGGTTGTTAGATAAAGATGATTTGAATTTTCTTCATTATGGTAGTACATAAATTAGAGGCAGAAATATCAAGTTTGAGAATTAACAAAATAAAACTAAGACAATAGAGACCTGTGTAATTACCATCATCAGTACAGAAATTACCATTATTAACAAAAATTCCTTATTTCTGATCTCAAAACAATTTTGCATAAAAAATTTGGCAGAAATATCACTACCATGAATGCAAATAATCTAGAGGTAAAATATAATAACAAACTGCTGAAAGTTCTTGGTTAAACAAAAGCTAGATTTACTCATTTTAACCTTCCTATTACTATAAAGAATTAATAATTCTCTTTTTAAAGACAGCATGACCAATTCAAGACATACCACATTTTTTTCTCCATGTTATCATTACTTTAAAATTGCACTCACTGTAATGCCTATTATTAAGCTCCTTGGGGACAGTGACTATTTTTCAAAAGTATTTTTTCCCTCAAGATTTTATATATTGGGCACTCATTAAATGTGTTAAATAAATATATGCTAAATTTAGATAGTTGGAATTAGATCAAGATATTTGGTTTTAGTGCTAAATGAAAAACAAAAAACAGCTTTATATTTAGTTTTACTTCATCCTATTAGAGGGGTTAAAATAATGGGCTTCTGAATATAAAATAAGAAGGGTGAGAAAATTTCATGAGCATGCATAAAATCTCACATTAAGTGAGTTCTTCAGGACAAGATAAATTAAGTTGGATAATACAGAACACTTTGTAATACCCAACTTAAAATAAGTTTTATATAAAGTTCACATTTATTAGTTCAAATAAGACTTTTCCTAATCTATAAATTCATACTAGTTTCTTAGTACAAATGCAGAGATGCTTATGAATAACAATTAACATATAATACCAAAAATATTCTTTGTTTATTTAAAATGAGCAATAGGATGATTATAACCGATCATCAAAACTTACTGCTTACAGTTCATAGAAAATTAATCGTATATGAATGTCTATATATTATTTTAATGACTGAAATATGTTTTCTTAGTTGTCTGTAATGAATGTTTAACATATTCTTGATAAAACACTTTTAAATACGAATATACAGGAAGATTTGTGAAGATATTATTTTGTGAATAAATGATCAATAGAGGATATTTTAATTAAGAAAATTAACCTCACTGTTGTTTAAATGAATTTAACTCCTTGTTTGCTTTTCCCTGATAACATCTAATTTTATGTGGGGACTAAAGGACTATTTGGCAAAGATATAATGAAATTCAAATTACAGTGAAGGCAATTTATATGATCTATTATGTTGCTACATTAATTATTCAGAATTTCTCAATTGATTTTGGAAGATGACTGTAAACTGATAAATGCAAAGGGAAAATATTCATTTCTTGAGTGGTTTGCATTTAAGTAGGAAGTATCTTTCATATGCATTTTATAATTTCACAAATAATATTCAAATATTATTTTATCATTTTGATTAAAAATTTCACTTCTCTAAGATTCCACCTCACTCCAGTTAGAATGGCCAGGATCAGGAAAACGAGTAATAACAGACGCTGGAGGGGATGTGGCCAGGAGGGATCACTACTACACTGTTGGTGGGAGTGCAAACTCATTCAACCACTATGGAAAGCAGTGTGGCAGTGCCTCAAAAGGCTAAACATAGAACTCCCCTATGACCCAGCAATTCCACTACTTGGCATTTACCCAATCATCCAGAAACTAGGGCATACTAAATCCACTAGCACAACAATGTTCATTGCAGCACTGTTAACCATAGCAAAGATATGGAACCAACCTAGATGTCCCTCAGTTGATGAGTGGATCAACAAGTTGTGGTATTTGTACACAATGGAATTCTATGCTGCTGTCAGAAAGAATGACATTGCCCCATTTGTTAGGAAATGGAAAGACTTAGAAAAAATCATATTAAGTGAAGTAAGCCAGACTCAAAGGAACTTAGGCTCAATGGTTTCCCTCATTCGTCATAATCAGTAGAAACCATGGGCTCTACTAGCAGAGATCTGCAATAGAGCAAAATCTTGATACATAAGGCCATATAGTATGAAGCTAATTGAAAGGACCTCCAGGATATCGAAACAAAAGCCATATAGCGAATGATTGTCCTTAATGTACTATGTTGTCTCTCATCTCCTTTGCTGTCCCTTGGTTATCTCATATTGTTATAGTATCTCACTTTGTTATCTGATATATTGAATTTATTTGTATTTGGTTATTTGAAATTTGATAGGGAAGGGGGGAAAACCAAGATGGGTGGGGGGTGTGGGGGGGAGGGAAATGGGTACCAAGACATGTGAAAGGGTATCAATGTACGTGAATTAATGCACCTTCTATCTGGCAAATATCATGTAACCCTTTTACTAATTACAATAAAAAATGCAAAAAAAAACTCATGCAAAAAAAACAAAAAAAATTTCACTTCTCTATTAAAATTTTTAATGTATATTAAAACTAGTTCACTAAGACAGTGCCTCTGCAGGACAGAATATTGTTAATGAAAAGAATGTGGTATAGACAGAACAACTTATACAAGCAAATGACCTATAATGGGTTGTGTAGCATCTTTGATCATCAATGTCAATGAGAAATTTTAAAAACTAAAGCAGAGCTCAAGTCTGGTGTCTCACGCATTTAATAATAGCTACTCAGGAGGCTATGGAAAGAGGACAGTATCGAACCAGTCCAGGAAGAAAAACTGGTGAAACAATCTCCTGCAAAAAAAAAATAGCTGAAAAGAAAGTGCTATCCTTGAGGGAAAATATGAAGCATGAAGCAGCTATTCAAGAACCTAAGTCCCTACCACCAGCAGAGAAGAAAGAAAGAAAGAAAGAAAGAAAGAAAGAAAGAAAGAAAGAAAGAAAGAAAGAAAGAAAAAAGAAAGAAAGAAAGGACAAAATCAAGCATATCTGCCCACTTGATGTTCGAATTACATTTCTGTATCAAGTATGTTTGTCCCTAAAACATTTTACTTTAGTGTTTCTCATTTTCTTTAAGTCATGAAACTAAGCATCAAACTGATAATTACTTAGATGTAAACAATGGAATAATAGACCAAAATTGCATCCAACAATAACAATATTTAAGTGTTTCTTATAGTTCATAATGAATAGGATTATAATGCAAATAAACAAATCATATCTAGAAAGACATATGTTCTTCTAAGTATCTATTTACAAATTCTAGAATTGAGCTATATAAAATGCTGTGGGTCTATGAATAACAGGTGTATTTAATGTAAGGCATTTTGGACTGTGAATACTAACTAGCACTCTTGATCATTGTAATGAAGTCAAAAGTAACTTAATCTATTAGTGTCACTTTTTCATTTTAATTAGTCTTGACAGAATTAATAAGGATACTTTTATTAAGACAATGAATTTATATTGTAATTTTCCCCCATTGAAGGTGTACTTTTGTAATAATCTCAGCTTTCAGGGACCTAATAATCATTAGTAATTAATGGTCCTCTTTCTTTTTGCTTTTATACACAGATAAAAAATGATAATGTATACATGATAGTCTTTACATAATATAAAATCAAATAATTATAATTGTGGAAAATAAATTGAACTTTGGCAGTATTGGGATTTGAACTCATGACATTTGAAATATGATGTAAAAATCAATGTTAATAAAATCTTCAAAAAAAAGATTAAAGATGCTGAGCAAGGGTGACTCATGCCTGTAATCCTAGCTACTCAGGAGACTCAGATTTGAAGATCAAGGTACAAAGCCAGCCCAGGCACAAAAGGACCTGAGACTCTTATCTCCAATTAACCTCTAGAAAATGGAAAGTGGGCTTGGCTCAATGGTAGGGTGGTAGCCTTGTGCTAAAGGTTTCAGGGACAACACCCAGACCTAGGGGTATGGTGGTATCCTCAGGGACATTGCCCAAGCCGAGTTCAAGCCCCATGGCCCACAAAACAAAATATATGAAGGGGTTATACCTTTGATGGTTTTATCTGGACTAGATAAATTATTTCGTGTCTAGAGTTTAAAAAAATATTATAGATTTATTTACTTTCATTAGAGTGTAACAGACATCTTTTTAAAGCTTAAAATTAACCTTAACAACTTCACCTAGATATTTTTACAAAGCAAAAGTACTTAGTAACAATTTCATTTTCTCATTGAACACTTTCTCCTCTTTATTCCTCTCATTCTTCTGATATTATACGAACTTGCTCTGACCTCTTTGCTCAGGGTTATATTTCCATCTTTCTGTCAATCTGTTAATGATAAGAATCATAAACATATCTGATTCCAAACTCTCTGCTTTACCAGCCATATGACCATAATGAGCAAACATTACTACTCTAAAATTCATTTTCCAAATATCTTAAATCTAGAATGATAGGGACAGGGAGACTGGCCTAGTGGTAGCATACACAAAGCCTATATAATGATAATAATTTTTGTTTTACCAAATCACAACTAAAGTCATTAAAGAATTGTAACTTTAAATTAATATCTGTTGACCAAAAAAATTTAAAAACTTAGTATCATTTATGTTGTAGGATCTTTCATACTACATATTTTATACAATTAGTACTTTTTACAAGACTGAATTTGACTTGTTAGTTAATATAAAACTGTCAATAGCAGGACCTATCCATTCAAAACTTGACCTAATTTTTCCATGAGCTCTTCTCTATATTTTCCCTTCTTTCCCTTTGCTATTTAAACTTTTCATGTATATTTTATACTACGCTAGTTAGAATACACTATGATTTTGCTATCATGGTCTACTCAAAAAAGTAGAGCATATTAATATTAGTTAAATTCCCACCCTATTCTGCAAGACAGAGTATTGAAAAAAAAGTTATGGTTGGCCTACTTACTTTCAATTTTAAAATTTACTAAAATTTATAGATGAATCAGAGCATGTTTCCTTTCTTTCTTTTTCTATTATCACCCCCTTTTCACAAAGCATACATGACAGGGCCTTTTTGCAAGTCAACATGCACTCTGTTAATGTCATACATGCCATGTCCCTCTGCATGCCTAGGGCTATTCTTTGCATTCTATTCTCATTATTTTTAACAAGCAATCCAAACACTGTTTAACCATGAGGTCACACAAATAGTCCAGTACTTTAGATACAACATATAGTTACATTAGGCTTATCACACATTCTAAATCTGAAATACATTTCAGAGCACTTGTATTTTACAACTTATCTAAAATACGCTAGTGAGCCTTTTGGTTATTTAATGACTATCTTTCTAAGAAAAATCAAATGAAAACACATTTCAATAATGCTGATATTATACCAGAAGATCCATTTGTTTTATTTAAATTTATTAAGCAGTTTTAAAGGAAAATTTAAATTTTCTTGGGAGCCCATTAAGCTTTCCTTGTGGGAGAAGTTATAAAATTATTCCTTTAGTAACACACTTGATTTTAAAATAACATATTTTCAGAATGTTGGGCAGAGAGACTATGTACCCAATACAGGATCGTATTTTATTTATGTAACTTAATAGTAAAGTCCAATTTAATTTTACCTAGTAGTGTTATTTAGCCAAAAACAATCAATATAATAACAGTGAAGTAGTTGTGGCTAGTAGAATTAGTGTTAGGAATTCTGTCCCATAGTAAAACTGGTTATATTTCAAGTACTTGATAGCTACATGTGTCTAGAGGATACCGTTATATGCAATCTGCAGCATGGCAGGTTTTATTGGATAGTCTTGCTTTGAGGAAGTATCAACCCTATAACACAATTCATAATTTAACCTGACAGGTTTCATATATCTAAAAAAAGATAAATGTTTTACAGTATCTGCAAATTCATTTATACAGGTGTATTGTGTCAATACTTAGTTTACATTCTTCCCAATATTTGCCCCTAGGATAATTATATAATCATCCATATAACATGTCTAAATCTATTACAGTGCAAAAATATGGGAAGTCTGTATAAGAAATTTGGCACAAAATTCTGACTTGTAAATTTCTACCTCTTGCATAGTTTTTTTTTCCATTCTATGAGATAAGATGTTATAGAAATCTCATATGAAATACTTATCAGAAATAATCTTTCTATTTTATTCAATCTAACAATTAACTTTCTATGTTACTTGATATACTCAAACACATGAATACTTTCTCACTTATATTCACTTTAAGTGATATGTACTCACCAATTTATTTATAAACAAATATATCATTTGAGCACCTTTCCAAAATTATACATCTTCTCAGAACATATCTTTTATTACATGTATCAGAAAGTCTCACTTATGGGTTCTCTTAGTACTTTTTCACATTAACCATAATGTTGGAACCACCCCCTTGTTTATATCAAAATGAAATTTGTATTTTGCTCTTTTATATATAACTTACCCAATCATTAAAGTATATTTTCTTATTTCTGTAGCTAACCACGACTTTTATACACTTGTCTAAAAGTTATAAATAGCTATGAAAGTGCTCATTCACTTAGCTAATTGTAATCCCATTGCACATATTTTAAGAAATGTCAAATATTTCACCTATTCTGTATTTTGTCACATCTGAATCAAGTCATAAATGGCTCATCTCAATAACAATATCTTCTTGGGTAGAACATATACTTTTTAAAGAATATGAACATGTGTTTACAAAGAATAGGAAGAAATTAAAATATTTAAATATTTAGCATAAAAGCTTACTGGCTACAATTTAATATTACTTTACTAATTAAAATGAAGATATATAAATAAATAAAATACCTTTTAGCTGTCTTTAAACACTCACCTTAATTAGATGGTAATTTTGTACCCCATTTATTCCTGCATCAGGATCAACAGCCGCTGGGAGGGCATATCGAGAGTTTATAGCTGAGTTCTCTGGAACTGATATGTTGATAACAGTTGTTGGGAATAACGGCGCATTGTCATTTATATCTTCTATCAGAAAGCGTATCTTAACCAGTCTAAATATTTCATCCGGCAAAACAGCAACCTCCACTTCGTAAAAGCAACGGGCATCCAACATAATTCCAGCACATAATTTCTCACGATCGATGCGAGCGCCAGTAGTGAACATCTCACCAGTACCCTCTTCAATCCGAATCAGGGGCACATCTCCGGTCTTATACACAAGCTTGAATTGCATAGGAGACGTTAAGGACTTGTCAGGAATGAGGGACAAATTGAGGTCTTTCAACAAGTCGCCTATTAGGACATTTTCTGGCATTTCTTCTCTGATAGTGTAGTTTTTCTCCTGGGCGCCAGACTGGAAGACGACGCATGCTAACAGGACCGCAAAAATATACGTCCCGGACAACAAGTCCATACCAGGCACGATAGTTATGGTGCTCTGTATCAGCCCACAGAACACTAACAGTGAAAAAGGAAACGAAGAGGAGAAAAAGGCAGAAAAGGGAAGAGGAAGGGTGGGGTAGAAAAGAAAGTAGAAAGGAAGAAACAAAAGAAGAAATTATTAGAAAACCAGCCACAAACAAGCATGCTAAATAAATGCTCAGTTTTTAGTTAAAATCATTAAATGAACTATTAAGTCATTTGAGAAATAAACCAATAGTAATTTTGTCTTAAGTCAAATATTAGAAATTCCTGCAGAAAGAAGGTAAAGGGTACAAGTTACCTGTACTTACTAAAAATGATATAGAGAATTTATAATGGTGTCTATAACTTACATACTATACAAAAACTACACAAACTTAGTGGTACCACGATAGTCAAAGTTAATACAACGAAGTAATATATATATATATATATATATATATCTTTCAATAGTTAAGAACAAATAAAAGAATTGGTGACCAGTCTCTGAAAATCATTATACTTTGTTAAAGTATGGGTTTCAGAAGCAATTATTTGATAATCAATTTTATAGATAATCTTATGTCTTCAGAATTATTGATGAAAATTTAAAATTTGATCTGGATAAAAGGAGATGAAAATTTTTGACGTATTAAAGACTCTGAAATTTTAGGTTTAAGGAAGAAAACTACTTTTGGCCAGAAAATAGTTAATGTGAAAATGCCTAAACATGGGACAAACTATTATGGGGAGAGGAGATTTGAACATTTTTTCTTAGGATAAGATCAAGATGGGAATAAATGATGGGAAGGCAACTTTCAGATCAACAACAATATTCAATCATACTGGAAATATTTCATCTTTCAGAAGGTAGTGAATCCCAAATCTTTGGAAGTGCTAATAAGATATAGAAGCTAATAAAATATTTCCGAGGTTTCTGTGGGTTTTTGACAGGTCTTAATGTGTGTTATACATTAGCTGTTTAGTGTGTTCAGTTGTTGAATCCAAAATCTCTTGGAAGGTTTAAACTCTGGCAGCAGTGAAAACAAAACTAGTCCACATTCCCAGGGTCTAAAGGAAATCAAAGCAAACCTAATAGAAGGCAGGCATAATAATTTTCTTTCATATGACTAATAAAGATGTGAAAAAAGATATAGAAGCTAAGCTAGGAGAGGTGGCTCATACCTGTAATCCTAGCTACTCAGGAGGCTGGGATCTGAGGATCAAGTTTCAAAGCCAGCCCAGGCACTAAAGTCAGTGAGACTCTTATTTCCTCCAGTTAACTACTAGAAAACCAAAAGTGGTGCTGTGGCTCAACGGGTAGGGAGGTAGCCTGGAGCTGAAGAACTCAGGGACAGCTCCCAGGCCCAGAGTTCAAGTCCATGACTGACAAAAAAAATTATAGAAGCTGGTACAATATGTTAAAGATACACATTGGGGTTTTTTTGTTTGTTTGTTTGTTTTCCCCTAGTAGCAAAGCTAAAGTCGCTATAAACTTTATTTTATTTGGTCAGTCCTGGGGCTTGAACTCAGGGCCTGAGCACTGTCCCTACCTCAAGGCTAGAGCTCTACTTATTAAGCCATAGTACCAATTCCAGTTGTCTAGAGAAACACATTGTTTTTATAAATTCAGATTTAGTAGAGCACATCCAAACATTAAGTGGAAGACTTGGAAGAGAAAACATTCCATCTCTGAGAATTTATGTTGATACATTTCAGAATACGCCCCATATGAAAATGAGATTTCACATTTACAAACTGATATAGGAATTGCCCAACTGAAAGTACAGCTTGATTAGAATGTATACCTAAGAAACTTATTTTGTATAGCTGAAAATTCCTGGAAGGATATATTTTTGACATACATACCACAAATTAATAAGCTTATCAGGCAACGAAAATGCCATTTAACATGACCAAAACTTCCTACAGGAAAATGTTTAAAAAATTAATAACTCTAGTGGCTGGGAGTTTGGCCTAGTGGTAAAGTGCTCGCCTAAGCATGCACGAAGACCTGAGTTTGATTCCTTGTTACCACATACATAGAAAAAAGCCGGGAGTAGTACTATAGCTCAGGTGGTAGAGTTCTAGCCTTGAGAAAGCCTAAGGACAGTGCTCAGGCCCTGAGCTCAAGGCCCAGGACTGGCAAAAAATAATTCATAACTCTACCTTGTAAATACACAAAATCATTTGGCAACTGATAAATTTCTAGAACAGAACTAGATTTTAAAATATTGTGTTAAGTTTGTAAATACACAAAATCATTTGGCAATTAATAAATTTCTAGAACAGAGCTATATTTAAAGATATTGTGTAGGAGGGGCCGGGAGTTTGGCCTAGTGGTTAAAGTGCTTGCCTAGCATGCATGAAGACCCGGGTTCGAGTCCTCGGTACCACATATAGAAAAAAAAAAAGCTGGAAGTGGTGCTGAGGTTCAAGTGGTAGAGTCAAGCCTTGAGAAAGTCCAAGGACAGTACTCAGGCCCTGAGCTCAAGCCCAGGACTGGCAAAAAAAAAAAAGATATTGTGTAGGAGTTTGGCCTAGTGGAAGAGTGCTTGCCTAGCATGCACGAAGATCCGCATCTGATTCCTCAGTACCACATACATAGAAAAAAAGGCAGAAGTGGTGCTGTGGCTCAAGTGGTAGAGCACTTGCTTAAGAAATCCCAAGGAAAGTGCTCAGGCCCTGAGTTCAAGACCCAACTGGCAAAAAGAAATATTGTGTTGAAATACAAGGAGTCAGAATCATCCCTCTTCTCCTTTCTCCTTCCTTATATGCTTTTTGTGATATATTCCAAATAATTTTAATATCCCAAACTTCTGAAAAAACAGGGAGTTTTGGTTTCCCTTAAACAACTTGTTGTTATATTTCTTTATTAGCATTTTTTATCCCCAATTTGTTTTTCTTTATGTAGTCTCAGCTAGATATAGTAAGTATATTTTATCATTCATTTTGATGAAAAGTTCTATTATGTTTCTGCATCATGTTAGGATATTATTTGTGACATGAAAACAACATGAAATTTAGGTCATATTGCAATAACTCAGATGATATTTTCATTTTATAATTAGAGTTAATGCAGGACATTCACCAGTTTTAAAAGGCAAGTTGCCCTGACATCCCCCCAAATTGTAAGGAAATGGAAAGACTTAGAAAAAATCATATTAAGTGAAGTAAGCCAGACTCAAAGGAACATAGGCTCAATGGTTTCCCTCATTTGTCATAATCAGTAGAAACCTTGGGCTCTCCTAGCAGAGATTGACGATAGAGCAAAACCTAGATACATAAGGCCATATAGGATGACATGACCTCTAGGATATAGAAACAAAAGCCATATAATGAGTGATTGTTGTCCTTAGTGTACTATGTTATCTTTCATCACTTTTGCTGTCCCTTGGTTATCTCAGACGATTACAGTATTTTACCTTGTTATCTGATATATATTATATATATATATATATATATGTTTATTTGGTTATTTGAAATAGGATAGGAAAGGGGGAAAACAAGATGAAGGGCGAGGGTGGGGGGATGATGGGGACCAAGACATGAGAATGGGTATCAATGTTTGTGAAGTAATACAACTTCTGTCTGGTGAATATAATGTAACCCTTCTTATTACTTACAATAAAAATATATGAAAAAAGGTTAAGTTACCAGATTATCACTTAAAATTCAAATACAGAATAGTGTCAATATATGTATATGTCTAATTAAGAAAATTCTCAATCCTATACTGAACAGTTTATGCCCTTTGTATGAGAGATACAATACTAGGAAATATCAACACTGAAGACATTCTCTACCATAGTAAACAACAGAAAAAGTCTATTGCCTGTAGAATTGTATTTTTAGCATCATTTACTCAATCCTGAGCAAAGGGATTACATAACAAACTTACTCAAGATTTTGTCTCCTTGGAATTACTGGCTTTAACACTGTTTAAGATTAAAAACACTCTATTGTTAACATGAGATAATGCATGCACAGGTTTACAATGAATCAAAAAATTCTTTTAAAATGAGTGTTCTTCACTTTGACATTCAGAGCACTGGGCAGAAATCACATCACGTCAACACCCGCCGCGGGACTTTGCGATGCTTTGTTTTAATTAAACAGTCGGATTCCCCTGGTCCGCACCAGTTGTAAATCGGCTGCTAGGCGCCGGCCAGGTGAGGCACCGCACGGGAAACTTGGATTTATTTGTATTTGGTTATTTGAAATTGGATAGGGAAGGGGGGAAAACCAAGACGGGGGGGGGGGGGGTAGAGGGGAGGGTAATGGGGATCAAGCCATGCGAAAGGGTATCAATATATGTGAATTAATGCACCTTCTATCTGGCAAATATCATGTAACCCTTTTATTAATTACAATAAAAAATAAATATAAAAAAGAACAAATCCTGCATTTATTTCAGTTTAGAGCATGCTCTAGAATGAAGTATACCTGATAACATATACTTGGAAATATTTCAAAAGTTTTACAAATTCATCTTAGGTAAAAGTCTGCATTTCATACTTCTGTATATTCTCTTGTAGTTACAGAGGAGCTTTTCTCCTCATGTGCACAGTGTAGGTTATTTATTTATATTTTGCCAGTCATGGTGCTTGAACTTAGGCCTGGGCACTGTGCTTGTCCACTTTTTGCTCAAGGCTAGCACTCTGCCACTTGAGCCACAGTACCATTTCTGGATTTTTCTTAGTATGTGGTACGGAGAAATCAAACCCATGGCTCCTGCATGCTAGCCAACACACTGCCACTAATCTACACTCCTGGTCCCAGGTTATATTCTTAAAAGGGGAAAACAAACAAACAAATCCACCAGTCCCCTAGGGGATAAAGATAGTGTAATTGCAGGGAAGGTGGTGAGAGACAAATCTTATGTTATTAAAAAATATGAATCTAGTCTCACAAAAGTCATAGAGAGCAGAAAACACCGAGTCCAAGAAAACTCTGCAGTAGGTATCAGTTGAGAGCCCATATAGTTTGGGTTTTCCTTGGTTATTGTAGATTTGGATTTGGGGAGAATTCTACAAATAGATTGGAAGATGGTATAGTACAAACAGAGTGATGCCACATGAGATTTGATGCTGATGAATGTGGAGTCGACTTATGACAGGCCAGAGAGATCTGAGATCTACGAGGTGTAGAATCTACCCACAAGGCCCCATGACTGTGAGCTCTGGTATAGATAGACATTGCTGGCCTGTAAAAACTGTACAAAATTTGAAACGAATGGCATTGTCAACATTTAAAGATTTATGTTTATATAAGAGAGTAATTTGTATTACAATTAAACAATGAAGTGGCAAATAAAATAAAATGAGTGTTGTTATGTATGATTTTATAAAAACAATGCAAGCATCAGCAAAGTAAGAATGTTACTAGGACAGTTGTAACTACCACTGTATTTTTATCTTACCCTTATATATTACACAATATTTCAATTTGAAAATATACTATAATTTGTTTTTTAAACCATAGAATTGAATATTTCAACAAGCTCCAGTGGTACCTGTGCTATTTGTATTGCAACCTTTCCACAATACATTGTTATTGAAAAGGAAGTAGCTCTACTTAGATAAAAATCTTCACAGAAAAAGCAAATCCAAAAGTAAAATAGGCACCTCCAAACTTTTTAAAGAAATACAAAATCGCATGCAGGTTTTGTATTTTATGGGAAATTCCTTTGAAAGTTGAAAGGAATCTGACATAACCTTTGAATAAATGCAATTCTGGGATGTTTGGATCACAAAAATGATGTTCAAATAGTTATTGTTTAGTTCTGGATTTCTTTTTTACAGGATCTTGGTCTTTGTCTACAGTGCCCTCAAATTTCTGGGCTCAATTAAACTACAGAACAACCTGCTATGAAAAACTTAGAATGTGTGTCCAGCACCACATTCAGTTATTCAAATGGCTCATCAGAATAATTTCAATGCATAAGTAACTTGAAGCTTTTGCAACATTTTCCTTAATTATTGAACTGGTTTAATTTATAGTGTGTTTAAATGAGTCTAATGTGGACAAGTGGCTTAACTTTGAAAATAAAATGATAATTTGGTGGTATAATTTTAAATATCATATGAAAATAAGACATATAAATATTTTTGTAACTTATCATAAATCCATTTCACTCATATAATTCTAATTAAGTATATCAGTCAACATCCACAGTCCTTGGTGTAATCTTTATTCTTGATCTCTTTCCAGGATAATATTTTTACACAACTTGAGTAAACTAGAAAAATAATTCACAAGACTGACATGAAAGATTGAGGATTTTTCAAAAATGCTAAGGACAATGTGAGAAGTGAATAATCCAGGTATTTCAAAGGGATTAATCACAGCAAGCAGAATGGGGCAAAAGCAATGGTTTCCCTATTTGGCATGGCTTTTTCTCATATAACTCTTCAAAATGTATGTCCAAATAAAATGTAATAGCAGAATAAGATTTTATAAGATAGAACTAAAACATTTACTTAACAACTATTTAAAATTAAGCATACTTTTGTACATATGATTTCATGTGAATTACTTATAAATTTAATTCCCAAAGATTCATTTATTTGATCCTGTTTGATACATGTAGTTATGATGTCCAAATATAGTTCTAAAAGTTTGTACAAGTTGATTCCACCAATGTGGTTTTCCTTTCTAAAATGTTTATCACTTACCTATATAATCTGGTAGGTCAAAATTGCTTCCAAATAATATTTCCTCATAATCAATTATCAGGCAGCACATTTAAGACAATTTGCAGAATTTTCTTTTCTGTATTAACTTGTCTAGATTATTGGTATATTATTTAGGGAGCATTGGAAAAGTTACTTTGCAGATTAAAAATGAGATATACTTCCTTTGACAAAATATGATTTTCATTCATGACCATACATTTAAATAGAATTAGGATTAATCTAATTATTATTGGCTCATAATAAATCAAGAAATTTTAAATTGATCATATTCAGAAAATAATTTGCATTTGTAGTAACACTTTAGTGCCCTAAGTTATTTCAACTCAATTTTTGAACTTCATGGTGTTTATATGGTGTGCATATATACCTATACATCAATATCCATATGCAGTAATTTTATATTAAATATATTAATAGTCTACATATCTATAAAATTATACAACTTATGTATCTTCAAAATGACCATTTCTTAAGAATAGGAGCTACCTATATAACATTAATTCATGTGTGAAGAAAAAGAGCTTCCAAATGAAATGTGATACATTCCATGAAGCCAGCAAAACCAGAAAAGGACACATCAAAGAAAGAAAACTATAGACACATTTCTTTGATGAATATCAATGCAAAACTTCTCAACAAACTACTAGCTAAGCGTCTTCCAACAACTCATCAAAAAAAAATTATACATTATGACCAAATGAGATTCAATGCAGGTATGCAAAGTTGGCTCAATATGTGTCAATTAATATAATTTATCACATCAAGACTTGCAAGGACAAGAACTACAGGGTGATCTCAGTAGATGCAGAAAAGGCATTGGATAAAAGCTCTGGAAAAACTAGGGATCCATGGAACATTCCTCAGTATAATAAAGACTGTGTATGACAACCCCACAGCTAGGATTATACTTAATGGCAAAAAGTTAAAGACATTCCCCCTAAAATCAGGAATGAGACAAGGATATCCACTCTCTCTTCAATATAGTATTAGAAATCCTATCTAGAGCAATATGACATGAAAGAAACATAAAAGAAATGCTATCATGTAACCTTTTTATTAAATACAATAAAAAATAAAAATAAATAAATAAATAAATAAGAAAGCCATACAGGGAAAGGTGAAGTAAAACTTTCTGTCTTTGCAGATGGCATAATTCTGTATTTAAGGAACCTTATAGACTCCACTCCCAAGTTACTTAAGGTGATATGAAACTTTGGCAAATTAGCAGGGTATAAAATTAACCCCCCAAAATCAACTGCTTTCTTATATGCCAACAATGAGAGGAGCAAGGCTGGAATCAGAAAAGCAACTCTTTTTGCAATAGCATCAAATAAAATAAAATACAGGGATTAACCAAGGAAGTAAAGGACCTCTATGATGACAAACTTTAAAAAACTGAAAAGGGAAATTAAAGTATAAATAAGGAAGTGGAGAAAAACCTCCCAATCCCCTAGATAGGGAGGATTATCATCATCAAAATGACAATTCTGCCAAAGGCTATGTACAAATTCAATACAATATTCCAATATCTCAACCTCATTCTTTAATGAAATATAGGAAGCAATCCAAAAATTCATATGGAACAACAAAAGATACCACATAGCAAAAACAATTCTTAGTAGAAAGAATAGCACTGGAGGAAAATGAATACCAAACTTCAGACTCTACTACAGAGATATAGTTAAACAAAACAAAACAAAACAAAAAAACAACAACAAAAAAAACAACCTGTTACTAGCACAAGAATAGGCCTGAGGACCAAGAATGACCCCAGGATCTGAAGACCCCAAAATTAACCTACAGACCTATGGCCAACTAATCTTTGATAGGAAGCCAAAAATTAGGATGGAAGTAAGTCAGCCTCTACAACAAATTCTGTGGTCGCAGAATTGGTTAAACAACTGTGGAAAAATTAATCTGGATCCTTGTATGCCACCCTGCACCAGAATTAATTGCAAATAGATCAAAGACCTAGAGGTAAAGTGATATACCCTGAAAACTTTATAGAAAGGAATAGGAAATACACTAAGTGTACTGGGCAGAGGTTGCTACTTGGCGTAGGAATATTTGGGAGAAATGGGATTGCATTAAAGTGCAGAGTGTATGGTAAAGGACATAGGAATGAAGTTAAATAGAAAGCCTACAGAATGTTCTCAACATTCACCCCATTAAAACATGTGTGAAAGACTTAAGGAGAGACTTCTCTGAAGAGGAAATAAGAATGGCCTATAAATACATGAAGAAATGTTCAACATCTCTGTACATAAAAGAAATGCAAATCAAAACAACTTTGAGATCCTAACTTCAGTTAGAATGGCCACAATCAAGTCATCTAATAACAAAAAATGATGGCAGGGATGTGGCTAGGAGGTATTGCTTCTACACTGTTTATGGGAGTGTAAATTAATTCAACCACTCTGAAAAACAACATTTCAATTCCTCAAAAGACTAAATATAGTGCTTCCCTACAATCCAACAATTCCACTAGTTGGCATTTACCCACATGTCTAGAAACAAGGATATACTAAAGCCACTAGCACAAAGATACTCATTGCAGCATTATTTACCATAGATAAGATATGATATCAACCTAGATGCCCCACAGTAGATGAATTGATTAAGAAGATGTGGTACTTATACACAATAGAATTCCATGCTGCCATCAGAAAGAACAACACCACACCATTTCTTTTTTTTTAATTTGCAGTATTACTGAATTTGCATATGTTCATCTCAGAAATAGGATGTATGAAATAAATCAATTGAACATAATTTGAACCATCCCACAAATATACGATTAAAAAATAAAGTGTAGTCTGTTAAGTCAAAATAGTGGCTACTATTTGGGCAAAATAAACAGCAGAAAAGGGAATTTGGGAATTTAAAAGAAAGTTCTATATTCTTGACTTAGATGATGGAACGTTACTCTGATAAGAGTACCCTAAACTGAATGCTTATTGTTTTTTTTACCTTTATATGTATTTTAATCTAAAAATATATTTTAAATTATTTTAAATACAAGAGTGTTAGGCAGAACTTGATTTTCTTCACTTGTTTAAATCATCACACTGAAGTTTCCCTCCTGAAGGAATGCTCACACTCCCTTTCCAGGGTTTTTAAACATATTCTCCAGAAAAGGAAAATCAAATTGCAGATACATACAGTAAAATATCATAGAAGGTACATGGATTCCTTTTTGAAATACTATTTGCTGAAATGTGTGTATGTGTTTCCACGTGTCCATGTGTGCATGTGTGCCTGTCTTAGGGCTAGAACTTAGGGTCTGGGCACTGGGTACTGTACCTGTTTTTTTGGTAAATAGTAGTGCTCTATTACTTGAGCCGCAGCTCCACTTATGCTGGCTGTCTTTTGCTTATTTTGTTTTGTTTTGTTTCTGTGGTTAATTAGACATCAGTCTTCTGGCCTTCAAGGGCTAGCATCAAACTGTGATTCTCAGAACTCATCCTCCTGTGTAGCTAGGATTACAAGCATTAGCCAATGGTCCCAGAATTGAAATGACGCTGTTTTATACAGCATATGTTACCTTTTACCAGGTTTTGTCTCAGTCTATATCTAAGTGCTCAATAAAGATCATCTGGTACCTTTTGAGCATTATTGTCTTACATCTGTCTACATGATCTTAAATCAGCAGTGAGGACATTTTTCCTGCTTTTGGACATCGCACCATTTCTATGGAAATGGAAAAACTTAGAAAAAAATCATATTAAGTGAAGTAAGCCAGACCCAAAGGAACATAGGTTCTATGGTTTCCCTCATTTGTAATAATTAGTACAAAACTTGGACTCTCCTAGAAGAGGTTTACAATAGGGCAAAACCTAGATACATAAGGCCATATAGGATGAGGCTAAATGAAAGAACCTCCAGGATATGGAAACAAGAGCCATTATAATGTGTGATTGTTGTTCTTAATATACTATGTTATTTCTCATCTCTTTTGTTGTCCCTTGGTTATCTCATATATCTGGTATATTGCATATATGCTTTTTTTATTTGAAATAGAATAGGGAAGGGGAAAAACAAGATGAGAGAAGGGGTGGGGGAATGGAAAGGGGGACAAAAACATGAGAAGAGGTATCGATGTTTGTGAAGTAATGCACCTTCTATCTGGCGAATATAATGTAACCTGTCTATTGATTATAATAAAACAGAAAATTAAAAGAAAAATAACAAAGAATGACATCACCACATTTGTAAGGAAATGGAAATACTTGGGGAAAAAAACATATTAAGTGAAGTAAGCCAGACCCAAAGGAACATAGGCTCCAAGGATTCCCTCATTTGTAGTAATTAGTACACATCTAGGACTCTCCTAGCAGGGGATTACAATAGCTCAAAACCTAAGTACATAAGGCAATATAGGATGAGGCTAAATGAGATAAACACTATGATATGGAAACAAGTGGTTTATCATGTGTGATTGTTGTTCTTAATATACTGTTTTTTCTTAATGTACTATGTTATTTCTCTTCTCTTTTTCCCCCTTATGGTTAATCTCATGTTGATTTTTTATCTGACTTTGTTACCTGGTGTATTGCAGGGAAGAGAAGGGGGGAAAGATGATGATTGGTAGGGGGTGGGGAGAGGGAAACCAGGAACAAAAAAATGAGAATGGGTATCAGTATGCGAGAAGTAATGTACTTGCTACTTGACAAATGTAACCCATCTATACATTATTCCAACAATAAAAAGGAAAAAAATACACACATGTAGAAATGTTCCACATTTCTGGCAATAAAAGAAATGCAAATCAGGGGCTGGAAGTTTGGCCTAGAGGTAGTGTGCTTGCCTATCATGCACGAAGACCTGGGTTTGAGTCCTCAGTATCACATACAAAGAAAGAGCCAGAAATGGTTCTGTGGCTTAAGTGGTACAGTTCTAGTCTTGAAAAACCCAAGGACAGCACTGCAGCCCTGAGTTCAAGCCCTAGAAATTGCAAAAAATGAATTGAAATGAAAATCCATAAAACTTTGAAATAACTGGATTACTCACTTCTCACATTGTCCTTAACATTTTTGAAAAATCCTAGAATATTTGAGAGTCCACTTTACTCCAGGTACAATGGCCATTATCAAGAACCAAAAATAACAGATGATGGTGTGGATGTGGCCAGAAGGGAATGCTAATACACTGTTGGTGGGAGTGTAAACTCTTTCAACCACTCTGGAAAGCAGTATGGCTGTTCCTCAAAAGGCTAAACAGAGCTCCCTTATGCCCCAGTAATCCCACTCCTGGGCATTTACTCAAATGTCCATAAACGTGGACTTATTAAAGCTACTAGCACAATGATGCTCATTGCAGCATTATTTACCACAACTAAGATATAAAGCCAACCCAGATGCTCCTGCAAGTGATGCTGTGGCTCAAGTGGTAGAATGCTAGCCTAGAGCAAAAGAAGCTCAGGGACAGAGACCAGGCCCTGAGTTCAAGCCTAAGGACTAGCAAAAAATGTTTGTAAATAATAATAGTAATACCAAATAATCTGCAGATTTTATTGAAATTTCACCCTTTCAAAATTTGCAATTTGGATGTAAAATCTGTTCTCCATAGATCTTTGTTAAACTGAAACAACTTCATTGATCCATATTATATATCATAATTCTTCACTGTAAAAGCAAATAAAGATTTAAAATTAGCAAAACTTTTTCTAAATTTAGCATTAGTAAACATTATGCTAAAGGCACAATCTCTAAGAAATTTTACTGACGTTTTGGGTTTCAAATATTTTTTCTTTTTTTAATCACTCTTTTATCTCCAAGAATATATTACTACAGCAAGGGGGAAAGGAGGAGACACTATTCATTAAAAGTGATTTAGAACAACTTAAGAGTGTTCATTGTTTATGAATACACAGTGACCTAAAATATTTCTGATACAATTATACTTTATTTAACCTCACCTCTTTCTCCCAGGAGAAATTTTCTCAGTTATCAGTAAACAAAATAATTAACAAACCCCAGCACTGGTGGCTCATGCCTGTAATCCCAGCTACTCGGGAGGCTGAGATCTGAGGATCTCAGTTCAAAGCCAGCCTGGGCACAAAAGTCCCTGAGACTCTTATCCCCAGTTAAGTACCAGAAAACTAGAAGTGTCACTGTGGCCCAAGTGGTAGAGCAATAGCCCTGAGCTGAAGAGCTCAGGAAAAGCACCCAGGCCCAGACCAAGAAAAAAAATTAACAAATATTACACTTTTTAGAAGAATTATAGATTTGTTTAATTCTTATCTTGTTATATTTCACACCTCAGGCAACTAAATACCACTGTTCATTTAAAAATATTTTTTGTTAAAAATTAGTGTTTATACCCAAAGCTTTCTCATTACAAATTAAATATTCCTTCTATATGCTAATTTTAGCATATAGAAAAAAAGACCAATTTTGTATTTTTTAGGTAGATGAAACAATATAATCACATCAAATTGACTGTAAGTTTGTTAAATGGGATTTCAAGAATATAGAAATTCTTCCTCTACAAAGCTAGTAGAAAGCATATTATAATTTTAATTGGAAACATTGGCCATATACTAATTGTGAGCCAATCATGAGATAATTCCTATTCACGGCCTTAAATAATAATCTGTCTTTCGCTATAAATGTACACTCTATAGACGAATATATGTGCATACATTGACAGTTAAATTGTTAATGAAATACCATCATATTATAAATAGTTGAAATGCAAGTGGTTTAGACAAATTGCTCTCATATTAGCCCTTCCCCTAAAGGAAGTGTCTGTTCAACATATTTTCTTTTTCTTTTTTTTTTTTTGCCAGTCCTGGGCTTGAGCTCAGGGCCTGAGCACTGTCCTTGGACTTTCTCAAGGCTAGAGCTCTACCACTTGAGCCTCACACCACTTTTGGCTTTTTTCTATGTGGTACTGAGGAATCGAACTCGGGTCTTCATGCATGCTAGGCAAGCACTTTAACCACTAGGCCAAACTCCTGGTCCTGTTCAACATATTTTCAAGTAATAATATTTACATGACCAAAAGATATTTTCATTTAATTATTTCTAGTCATATCTTATTAATTTAGCTACTGTACTGCATATGAAAAATAATTTTGAGTTTTGCTCATTGATGAGTGCTTGCAAAATCTTTAAATTTATTTTCAATACTTGATTTCACATTTGTTTTGAAAAATAACAAAAGAAAAAAATGTCATTCTTGTTCTAAAATACTGGAAGCGCTCATTACTTGTGAGACTACATTAATCAAAGTATTTCTTGCTTTTACAAATACAACTTACAACTGCTTAAGTATCAATTTGAAATGATATGAATCAATGAAAATAGAATGATATAATTTTAATTGAAGTTTAGTTTTTATATAACTAACAAATATACATATGCATTTCTTCAATATTTTTTGCAGGTCCTGAGCTAGAACTCAGGGCCTGGGCATTGTCTTTGGACTTTCTCAAGGCTAGCACTCTATCACTTGAGCCACAGCACCATGTCTGGCTTTTTTCTGTGTATGTGGTACTAAGTAATTGAAGCCAGGGCTTCATATATGCTAGGCCATGCTTCTGGCCCACATTTCTGCAATTTTTTCTTATTAGAAAAATAGAAATATTGAAATAACTGATTACAACAAGCACAACTATTTTACAATTGATGTAACCTGCACCTACTCAATGAAACTATAATTATATCCTGCACTAATTCCTCCTGCCTTAAAAATGACAAAGCCCAATGCTAGTCATGATAAGATTTCCTTGTATGTAAAATAGATATTATCAATGAAACAGCACAAAAACCGAAAAGGAAAAGTGAATTTGCCCTATACTTTTTCAATACTGTAGTCATATTTAGAATAGAAGTATATATGTGCAATTCAAAACAATATCCATAATAATGTGTACCTAAATTAAACATTTAAATGAAATGACTTTTTTATATTATAAAGTATGTTGTTTGACATCCTTTGAGAAAATGCCAGATTGATATTCATAAATGTAGAACTATTTTCATAAAATATTATGTAATCTTAGTAAAACTTATGAAAAATTCTATGTAAATAAATGTACTATAGGAGGATGCAAAATATTAATATAACTACTTACTTGATAGTTTTTAGTATATTGGTAGGGTTGGAAGTCATGGGGAAAATGTGCCAATTTTCCTTGTTTACCACCATCAAAATCCATTTATGAATAATATTATGTACTTAATATATAACATAATTCATATAATTATATATTAATGCATGTATTCTTCATATTATGTAGTAGATAATAATACCATCCTCATTTTACACAAAGACAGAAAATTTAATTAAGTTGCATTAAATAGTATAGCCATGGTGGGTATAGGGTTCAAAACAAGACAAGGCTCCCTAGTCCATACTAGCATAATGTCTTCCAGGACAGTTTATATTCATACAATTCATAATAATTCCTCAGTAACTTCAGACTGAAAAATGAATGATGAAGTAGTAAGTACTATAATAGATGATCTAATTTAGTAGACTTTTATTCTTGTCTTACCCCAATTTTCCATATATAATATCCAGTTCTGCTTTTAACCTACTTACTAAGGTAATCCATATTTTATAATTAAAAATTTTTTAAAGTTTATCCATTCCTAGGTAAGGTGTCTACACTCTATTGTAATATTTAGTTATTTGAAGTGTTATGACCAAATAAACTCAATGAATATAAGGTTTAATAATCAAATAATTTAATATTTGAACTTTTTATTTTCAGAATACATTATATAATTACTTATAAAAACAAAATTATATGGACTTCTGCTATTTGGCCTTTTTTAAACCTTTGTGATAATTATCTTAATCTTTACTTATTCCTTTCCTTATGGCATATATGTTGACATGCCAACATGTCAAATAGGCTTTTACTGGGTATGATTGAACCCAAAATTACTTTAAAACTAGCAGTTAGCATGGCTTTAAAAAATGGATCCATAAAGATTTTTGTTTTTGATTTTGTGTTTTTGTTGATCATGTGGCTTGAACTGGGTCTGGGCCCTGTCCCTGAGCTCCTCAGCTCAAGGCTGCCGCCCTAGCCCTGGGCCTGGGTATTATCCTGAGCCCTTCAGCTCAAGGCTACCAACCTACCCTTGAGCCAAGCCCCACTTCCAGTTTTCTAGAGGTTAATAGGAGATAAGTGACTCAGGTCCTTTTGTGCTCAGGCTGGCTTTGAACCATGATCCTCAGATCTCAGCCTCCTGTGTAGCAAGGATTAGAGGCATGAGCCACCATGCCAGGCAAGATTTTTGTTTTTTAATTGTGCATTATATTATCAGAAACTTCAGTTTTGCTTTTATGCTTATCAAATAGATGAAAAATGCTTATCAAATAGATGAAAACTATGATAATTCCATCCTTTCCACAATCAGGAAGCCATTTCTGAGGCATTATTTGAATTTTCTTCTTTTTGAAAAATCTATTTTTAAAACAAATGAAAATTTCTCTACATTCAGAATAAAGGACTCCATAGAGCAGCATTTCTGTAATGGTCATGATGACTGATGTTGATAACTTCATATGAATCATTTCTTCAGGGTTTCACACACATTGGAAAAAGGATATGGTTTTAAAGGTATCATTACTAATTTGAGAACTGAAAAATAAAAGCCATAAAATGTTATTTTATTTAAATATAAACTGTCCTGAAAGTCCCTATGCTTGTATGGACTATGGAGCCTAGCCTTGTTTCGAATCCCTCATCTACCACGGCTGTACTATTTAATGCATATTACTTAAATTTTCTGTCTTTGTGTAAAATGAAGGTGCTACTAATATCTACCACATAATATGAAGACTAAATATGCCAATATATAATTATATGTAGAATATATTCATACATATATATGTATAACTTGGTTATTTATGTAATTCAGTATTTAGAAAAGTTTCTGGAACATATGCAGCTCTTATAATTATTACTGTTATTCAGCTTAAAACAAAGGATAGTAAATTAAAAGTGTTTGTGTATGTTGCAATCACAAAGCCAATTCTACCCCTTTGGAGGCAAATGGTTGGATTTGAACTCTAATACAATTTACGTTTTAAAAAGCTCAAGTTGAACAATAGTAATGTTGGGGTTCCTAAGATGAATTCTTGTTCTAGCATTCTATGATTGAAATAAACTTTAATCATAAATCTGTAATCATCTTCATAATGGATTTCACCTGTAAGCATGATTGAGAATTTCACATGAAAAGAAATAATATGTTGAGCTGGAATCAGAGGCTCATGTCTGTAATCCTAGCTATACAGAAGGCTGAGATTTGAGGATCACATTCAAAGCCAGCTCGGGTACTAAAGAATGTAAGACTCTTATCTCCAATTAATCATTAGAAAACGGGAAGTGGAGCTACCGCTCATGGGATAGGGCTGTAGACTTGAGCTGAAAAGGTCAGGGACAGCACCCAGGCCCAGAGTACAAGCCCCAAGACACATAAAAATAAATAAATAAATAGAAAAGAAAGAATATTTTGTCATTAACTGTATATTTTCTATTATTTCAATCGCTTCGATCATTGGGAGAGGTTTGTGGAGTAAAAGTGGGAGAAAAACATGGAACAGGATATCAATGTTGGAAGTATTGTACCCACTACCTGATGAATGTATCTGTAACCCCTTTATACAAAAATGTACAATAAAAATAATTATATTAAAAAGTCAGGTGCAGGGCCGGGAGTTTGACTTAGTGGTAAAGTGTTTGCCTAGCATGCATGAACTCTAGGGTTCCATTCCTGGGTACTATGTATATAGAAAAATCTGGTAGTGGTGCTGTGGCTCAAGTGACAGAGCACTAGCCTTGAGGAAAAAGTCCAAGACAGTGCTTAGGCCCGGAGTTCAAGCCTCAGGACTGGAAAATAAAAAAGCCAGGTGCCAGTGGTTTATGCCGGTAATTACTGGTACTCAGTAAGCAGAGATCTGTGGATTGCAATTTGAAGCTAGCCCGGGAAGGAAAGTCCATGAGAATTTCATCTTCAATTAACACCAGAAAATCTGAAATGAAGTTGTCACTCAAAGTGGTAGAATGTTTTCCCTAAACAAAAACATCTCAGGGTCAGGGTCCTGTTCCTGACTTCAAGCCCCATAACCACCACCAACAACAAAGCAATCATATTAAAAAGTTTAAACATAAAAGTTCTTCAGAAATTATTTTATTGCTATTTCCAACAAAATATTTTGTTTATCTTAAAAACTACTTCGTAATGCAATTTGGAATGCAAAGCTTTTTTAGGAGCTAATTAATACTGTTTTTTTTTTCCATTTGAAGGAATTACAAGAATATTTCGCAAGGAGCTGTTCCCTCAAATTTTTATAACTTCTGATAAGGTTTGTAAGAAAGACATATACCAGTGTTATTTAGGTTTAAGTATTGTTATGATTGGTTTTCAAGTGCTTATATTATTTTGATATAATAAGAAATCTATATTGAATGATTTTAACTGATAATTTAAATTGTTTATTTTTTATTTTAATGTATAGAGGGGTTACAGTTATATTCGCCAGATAGAAAGTGCATTACTTCTCACCCATTGATATCCCTTCCCATGTTTTTGTCCCCCTTTCCCTCCCCGACCCCTCCCTTCATTTTTCCCTCCTATTTCAAATAAACAAGTAAACATCTATATAATATACCAGGTTAATAAAAAGGGATACTGTAACAATATGAGATTAACCAAATGGCAACACAAGAGAGAAAAACATAATACATAAAGAATAACAGTCACTTATAATTAAGCTCTTGTTTCCATGTCGATTAATTTGACCTCATTCTATATGGATTTATGTATCTAGGATTTGAGCTATTGTAATCCTCTGCTAGGAAAGTTCTAGGTGTGTACTAATTACTACAAATGAGGGAAACCATTGAGCCTATGTTGCTTTGGGTCTGGCTTTACTGGATGACAAATACTTCTTGAATCTAATGTAGCACTGTATTGAAAATACTAAAGAAAATACTTTAGAAAAACAAGTGATTTATGAAATCATATTTGTTCTGAAAACAATAAATATTAAAAATCTCTAAGCTGATTACTTTAAAATGAAAAGATGTTTAAAACCTGTTATATCTGACAACTACAACATTGCACCTTTAAATTTTTCCACTTATTACAGCTGCTAATTTTTAAAAAGAACTCTTTTTTTTTGCCAGTCCTGGGCTTGAGCTCAGGGCCTGAGCACTATCCTTAGACTTTCTCAAGGCTAGAACTCTACCACTTGAGCCTCAGCACCACTTCCAGCTTTTTCTATATATGTGGTACCAAGGAATCGAACCCGGGTCTTCGTGCTTGCTAGGCAAGCACTTTAACCACTAGGCCAAGTTCCTGGCCCAGAATGTTGCCTTTTTTTTGCCAGTCCTGGGCTTGAACTCAGGGCCTGAGCACTGTCCTTGGACTTTCTCAAGGCTAGAGCTCTACCAATTGAGCCTCAGCACCACTTCCGGCTTTTTTTCTATGTATGTGGTACTGAGGAATCGAACCTGGGTCTTCGTGCATGCTAGGCAAGCACTCTACCACTAGGCCAAACTCCCAGCCCAAAATTGTATTTATTTATTTTTTTGCCAGTCCTGGGCTTGACCTCAGGGCCTGAGCACTGTCCTATGACTTTCTCAAGGCTAGAGCTCTACCACGTGAGCTTCAGCACCACTTTCTGCTTTTTTCTATGTATGTGGTACTGAGGAATTGAACCTGGGTCTTCATGCATGCTAACGCAAGCACTCTACCACTAGGCCAAACTCCTGGCCCTCTAAAAAGAACTCTTAAAGTGAGTCAGATTTGACATAAGTACAGCTTCTCCACCTCTTTTTTATAACTCAGAAGAAGAGTTTATTTTAAACAAATCATATCTGAACATGTTATTCATTCAACTATTACTTTTGTTTCTGATTATATTTGAAAGTATATTTCAATTATTTTGCAAACCATTATATACAATATCCAAAAGAAAACAATAAAAGAAAAAGAAAAACTAGGTTTGTTTCCTATTAATATTTCAAGAATCTAAACTATGAAGTCATTCCCATTCATTTTTAATGCATGACCTTTCCTTTTCTACCAAGCCAATACCTATTCCCTTGCCATGCAATTTGTGCCCAGATTTTATACCTCTCTATGGCCACTGTCCTCCTCTAGATAATTCAAAGATTAGTTCCTCTAAGAAAATTTCTTAGATTAACATTACATGTGGAAAATCAAAATAAGTACATAGATACAGGTAATTTAAAATATAAGTGCATAAGGGACTTGTAGTTAAAATATGACAATGATGTACAGGCAGTCAGAAAAGTCTTGGAGCAATGGAAACTTTGTAATTTTCATTTGGAAGCAAGCTTTTATTAACATTCACTACATAATATATAACCAAATAGTACATTTTTATTCATCTATAATTTTTCATTATCCCATAAAATGCCTAAAATATTATTTAGAGCTGAATGTCTTCTATGAAAAAAAAATTTTCACAATAGCAGTTGGGTAAATTCAAGAGTTTTCTAAATGTAGTAACACCAAAGTGCATACTATTATGAACTTTTGTAAGAAATATGGGAAAGACCATGCATGATGTATTAGGGGAAAATGGGCTGGGCAAAAAATACAGAAAGGGCTTTGAGGGAAATTTGGAAAAAATTGAGTACTAAGAGCAAGAAAAGGATGATTAGAGGCAAAGAATAGTTCTGAGGATTTTGATGAACTAAAGAAGTAAAATGTTTTTACAGAACCTTCAGCAGCTCAAAGTGGGATAGAAATTCAAATCAGAGAAATTGGGATTAATAAAGATTTTGAGTAATTATACACTCAAAATAGAAAAAAAACGAGGAAAATTTGGTGAAAGAACTATACCTGAAAAAGTTTTTCATTAAATAAAAGATATGAAGGATTTAAAACATCAGGAAGTGATTGAAAGATTTGCTGGATCTGGGAGGCGTTGCCCTCCATTGACTGATTTGAGTACTTGTATAGAACTGTGTAGGTGATGTAAGAATAATGTGGGGAATAATGAAATAGATGATGCAAAACTTCAAAGGGTATTTAAATCTTTTTGCTTCTAAGCAAAGCTTGAGGTGCTTAGGAAATTTAGCATTGACTAATATTTTTTATGCCAGTCCTGGGGGCTTCAACAGAAGGCCAATAGCTTCATTCTTCATGAGTATTTTGTTATTTGCTTGTCTCAAGGCTAACACTCTAGTGCAGTTATACTCCCAGGTATTCTTTAAAGCGTGTGTGCGTGTGTGTGTGTGTGTGTGTGTGCATGTGTGTGCGCATGTGTGGTTAATTAGGGATGAGATTCTCACAGACATTCCTGCCTAGACTAGCTTCCAATCTCAATCCTCAGAACTCAGCCTCATGACATCTGAGCTAGGACTACAGACTTGAGACAACAGTGCCTGTCTATGATCTTTAAAGGATTTTTCTGAGCAATATAAGGGAACATTCACATATTCTAGTACTATATTAATAATGAAAATAAGAATAGGTATCATTGTCAAATAAATATATTATTTTGAAATGTATGCTACCATTAAATCATGAAAAGTGTGCCATATTTGAGGTGTTATATTTAAGGACTAACTTCGCAAACTTAAATGATTTAAAGATATTAGAATGCCTCATGGGAGTGAATCTAATTTTGAAATTTAGTTTAATTAAACAGAGTCTTAGGTTTAATTGAATGTGACTATAATCCTAGCACTCAGCATGCTCAGATAGTAGGACCTTGGCTTTTGAGGAAAACCTGATGAAATAGGGAGGCACTATTGAAACAACAACAGCAACAAAAAAAACCTTAAAAACAAAAATCAGAAACAAAAAACACCAAATTAAAACAAAGTATGCCCGGCTTAGCTACTCAGGAGACTGAGATCTGAGTATTAAAGTTCAAAATCAGCCCAGGAATAAAAGGAATTGAGATTCTTTTTTATATTTTTTATTGTAATTAATAAAAGGGTTACATGATATTTGCCAGATAGAAGGTGCATTAATTCACATATATTGATGCCCTTTCATATGTCTTGGTCCCCATTACCCTCCCCTCTACCCCCACCACGTCTTGGTTTTCCCCCCGTCCCTATCCAGTTTCAAAATAACCAAATACAAATAAATCCAATATATCAGATAACAAAGTGAGATACTGTAACAATATGAGATAACCAAGGGACAGCAAAAGAGATGAGAGATAACATAGTACATTAAGGAAAACAATCATTCATTATATTGCTTTTGTTTCAATATCCTGGAGGTCTTTTCAATTAGCTTCATACTATATGGCCTTATGTATCAAGGTTTTGCTCTATTGCAGATCTCTGCTAGTAGACCCCAAGGTTTCTACTGAGTATAACAAATAAGGGAAACCATTGAGCCTAAGTTCTTTGAGCCTGGCTTACTTCACTTAATATGATTTATTCTAAGACTTTCCATTTCCTAAAAAATGGGGTAATGTCGTTTTTTGTGACAACAGCATAGAATTCCATTGTGTACAACTACCACATCTTGTTGATCCACTCATCAACTGAGGGACATCTAGTTTGGCTCCATATTTTTGTTATGGTGAATAATGCTGCAATGAACAGTGTTGTGGTAGTGGACTTAGTATGCCCTAGTTTCTGGATGGTTGGGTAAATGCCAAGTAGTGGAATTGCTGGTCATAGGGAAGCTTTATGTTTAGTCTTTTGAGGCACTGCCATACTGCTTTCCACAGTGGTTGAATGAGTTTGCAATCCCACCAACAGTGTAGTAGTGATCGTCCTGGCCACATCCCCTCCAGCATCTGTTATTATTCGTTTTCCTGATCCTGGCCATTCTAACTAGAGTGAGGTGGAATCTTAGAGTTATTTTGATTTGCATTTCTTTTATGACCAGAGATGTTGAGCATTTCTTCATGTGTCTATAGGCCATTTTTATTTCTTCTTCAGAGAAGACTCTTTTTAAGTCTTTGGCCCATTTTTTAATGGGATGGTTGTTACTTTGGAGATTCGTTTTGGAGTGATTCAATTTTTTGAGTTGTTGATATATTTTACATATGAGGCCTTTGTCCGTCGTTTGGTTGGTGAAGATCTTCTCCCACTCTGTAGGCTTCCTAATTAATTTAGTAGCTATGTCCTTTGCCATACAAAAGCTCTGCAGTTTAATGCAGTCCCACTTATCCAGCCTTTCTCTGATTTGTTGTGCTTCTTGGTCCTTATTAAGAGAGTTTCGACCTGGGCCAAGGAGGCCTAGTGTATCTCCTATTCCTTCTTGTAAAAATTTCAGTGTGTCAGCTTTTACCTCCAGGTCTTTGATCAATTTGGTGTTAATTCTAGTGCAGGGTGACAAAGAAGGATCCAACTTACTTTTCTGCCAGCACAACTTCTTGAAGAGGCTGTCTTTCTTCCATTCTAATTTTTGGCTCCCTTGTCAAAGATTAGGTGGCCATAGGTCTGTGGTTTAATATCTGGGTCTTCAGTTCTATTCCATTGGTCATCAGGCCTGTTCTTGTGCCAGTACCAAGCTGTTTTGATAATTATATCTCTGTAATAGAGTCTAAAGTTTGGTATTGAAATTCCTCCTGCTCTGTTCTTTCTGCTAAGAAGTGTTTTTGCTATGTGGGGTCTTATATTATTCCATATGAAATTTTGGATTGCCTCTTCTATTTCTTTAAAAAATGACATTGGGATATTGATGAGTATTGCGTTAAATTTGTAGATAGCCCTTGGCAAGATTTTCATTTTCACAATGTTGATTCTTCCAATCCAGGAGCCTGGGAGGTTTTTCCATTTCCTTAGTTCTGCTTTAATTTCCTTTCTCAGGGTTTTAAAGTTTTCATCAAAAAGGTCCTTTACATTCTTAGTTAAGCTAATTCCTAGGTAATTTATTTTCTTTGAGGCTATTGGGAAAGGAGTTGCTTTCCTCTCTCTGTTGGTGTAGAGGAAGGCAGTTGATTTTGAGGGTTAATTTTATAGCCTGCTACCCTTCCAAAGTTTTGAATCAGCTCAAGAAGCTTGAGAGTAGAGTCTATAGGATTCTTTAAATACAGAATCATGTCATCTGCAAAGAGGAATTGTTTTACTTCCTCTTTCCCTATTTGTATCCCCTTTATGCTTGCTTCTTGCCTTATTGCACTGGCTATTAATTCTAATACTGTGTTAAAGAGGAGTGGAGAGAGTGGGCATTCTTGTCTCGTCAAATTGGAACTGAACACATATCTCCACCAACGAAAACCCTATAAGTCATGGAGACTGAACAACACATTGTTGAACCACCAATGGGTCATCGAAGAGATCAGAGCAGAAATCCAACAGTTTATGAAATTTAACATTAAAGAGCACACAAAATACCAACTCCTTTGGGACATGGCAAACGCAGTACTCATAGGAAAATTTATAGCGCTGAGTGCCTACAACAAAAAGTTGTAAAAATTGCAAACCAACAAGTTAATATCTCACCTTAAGCTCCTGGAAAAAGAGCAACAAACCAACCCTAACCCCAGTAGAAGGAAGCAAATTATTAAATTCAAAGCAGAATTAAATGATTTGGAATCCAAAAAAATTAGAGAAAGAAGCAACAAAACAAGGACTTGGTCCTTTAAAGAATTAAGTGAATTAACAAACCCTTAGCAAATCTTACCAAAAAAAGAAGAGAGCATATTGAAATAAACAAAATCACAGACGAAAATGTTAATATCACGACAAAAATTACCAAGATCCAGAATATCATGAGGGAATACTTCTCAGACCTTTACACAAACAAATTTGAGAATCTAGAAGAAATGGATGAATTCCTAGCCAATATTAACATACCCACACTGAACCAAGAAGAACTAACCCAATCAAACAGGCCTATTTCAAGCTCTGAAATAGAAATGGCAATAAGAGAACTTCCACCTAAGAAAAGCCCAGGGCCAGATGGATTCACAGCTGAATTCTATAAGGTCTTCACAGCAAAGCTCACACCAATACTCCTCAAGCTCTTCAACGAAATTGAAAATGAAGGTTCTTTACCAAACTCATTCTATGAAGCCAGTATAACCCTCATCCCCAAACCAGACAGAGGTTCATCAAAGAAAGAGAACTGTAGACCTATTTCTTTGATGAACATCGATGCAAAACTCCTCAACAAAATACTGGCCAACCGTCTACAACAACTTATCAAAAAAATTATACACTATGATCAAACAGATATCATCACAGGGAGGCAAAGGTGGTTCAACATAAGCAAATCAATTAACATAATTCTACACGTCAACAGGAGCAAGGACAAAAGTCTCATGATTGTCTTATGTGTATTAATTTAGGTGATTTAATAGCTCCATGAATTTCCAGATGAAAGTTCACTTAGGAAAGTGACTTTTAACTACTATAGGACTAGTCTTTTTTTTAAATTTTTATTGTAATTAATAAAAGGGTTACATGATATTTGCCAGATAGAAGGTGCATTAATTCACATACATTGTTACCCTTTCACATAGGACTAGTCTTGACTGAATACAAAGATATAATTCTGTGTTAAGGTAGTCATGGATATGAATAGGCTATGAGACAAAAATGAAAGCAAAATTGTACAGACAAACTACAGAATAAGAATATCTGTGCTAATGAAATTGGGAGGAGAGTCACTGATGTAGTAGATCGTTAAGTTTCTTTGATAAATAGCTGCAAGTTTTTAAAAGCAGGGTTGTAAGTGAATTGAATTTGAAAATATTAAAAACTATAACAGCATCTGAAATTATAATTAATCACAAAGAAATGTAAATTTTGTGTTAATTCTTATGTATAATATAAATGTATGGGAGCAGATAATTTTTAATCTTTATTTCATAACCCAGGAGAACATTTAAATTCTTCACCATTACATTCTGTATTATTCTACAAGCAAGGATCAAAAACTTGGAGACAGTATAGAGATAATCACAATGTAAGAAAATAACTGGTTAAGTGCCATAATATAGAATTTTTGTCATGGATCAGTGAAAGCCTCAAATACATATTGTTTTTTCATGCTTATTAGTTAATGAAGTTTTAATAAAAGGTAGAATTATCTGCAAAGATCATTGAAATTTTTACTTTGTCTTCATAAATTAATACTACTTTGACCAGAAAAAAATATTTTGATTCTGTAGCAAATAGAAGAACTGAAGAAATTTTCTCGTTATTGAGTAAATGAGAGTTGAAACAATAAATCCTTTATTAAGTAAAATTTATTATCAGTGTGAAAGTATGTGTGGTAAATAGTTGATTTTGAATATTTGTCTTTAATAGAGACTAGTTGTATAAGATGCTGAAGCTACTTTCCTGTTAAACCATTAACTCTGTATTCACAGAACAAATGGGTAATGAATAAAATTTCTTTTTTTTTTTTGCCAGTCCTGGGCTTGAGCTCAGGGCCTGAGCACTGTCCTTGGACTTTCTCAAGGCTAGAGCTCTACCACTTGAGCCTCAGCACCACTTCCAGCTTTTTTCTATGTATGTGGTACTGAGGAATCAAACCCGGGTCATCGTGCATGCTAGGCAAGCACTCTACCACTAGGACAAACTCCCGGTCCCTGAATACAATTTCTTTTAAGACAACTATGTCTTCCTGATATATTAATAAGTACACTAATATTTATAATTAGAATTTTAAGAATGAAATGCTATAGCTTTTATATTTACTTTGGTGAAGTAGTTCGGAGTGGCTGGTACATATCAGGAGAAATAGTTATTGATACCTAGTTTACTAGAATATGGATACTTAATTCTGCCATTTCTGAGCTTTACAGAAATTCTCTATTACTTTAGTCATTCACTGAAATGTTGGTGAATTCAAATATTGCATTTCTGTTATCTCATTTTCATACATTCACACACATTTTTATTATTATAAGAATAAATGGCAAAAGCCTGAGGTCTAAATTATTTTGCCTTTTCCAGTACGGTTGGTTCTTTATAATGCAACATGTCAGTATGACTAATTTACTCCAAACTAAATGCTAAATGCAAAGATTAGTAATTGATTCATTGACACATTTAAGATATGTCTTTTAATGATCTTTGTTCTGAAATTCAAGAAAAGGTTAAAAGGAATTGGTCTGAAGAGTAGCCAAAATCCAGCTAACTACCTTTGACCTAATCTCAGAAAATAGATTCCTTATTGATAAATCCTATTACAGTAAAGATGGACTAGTAAGTATTTAGTGCATCAAACTCTTTCATTTAATCCAGCTAACAGGATAATTACTAGTACTTTGAACAACTGCAAAATGATGCTAAAATTACATTTATAGTAGGAAATTTTGGTGTTTGATGAAACACATAACTTCAGATATACAGTGATTTTGACAATTCCATGTTAATTACTGATCTAGTATATTAACTACAGTATGAATTTGATAGAAGAGAGAAAGCAACTAAATTTTTAAAAAATGGACACAATATTCTTAAAAGATGTTGGAAAATTTAATACAAATACGAAAGCAGTATTCATATACTGTGTGTGTGTGTGTGTGTGTGTGTGTGTGTGTGTGTGTGTGTGTGTGTGTGTGTGTGTGTGTGTTTTTGCCAGTTCTGGAAGTTGAACTAAACCCTAGGCACTGTCACTTAGCATTTGTTGCTCAAGTCTGGTGCTCTAACATTTGAGTTACAGCTTCAATTCTGGCTTTCTTGGTGGCTAGTTGGAAAAGAGAGTCTCAAGAACTTTCTTGCCCTTGTCCTGCTTCCAACTGAGAGCCTCAGATCTCAGCCTATTGAGTAGCCAGGATTATAGGGCTGAGACTGGCTCCTCTCTTTAGTATACTCTCCTAATTGACACATACACTTTTACAAATTTTGATGAAAAATTCATAGTTTACGTTCTTGAGAGTATGAACATTTACTAAGATGTAATTGAGACAGTACAAGTCTGAGTGATTTCTTTTAGAAAACTATTACCCCCTCTCTCATTTTCTTTTCTTCCCTTTCCAGCCTCTTCCTCCCAAGTTGTAAAGTTCACTTCCAAAATAGTATCTAGTGAGTTTCATTGCTGAATTGATTGATCTTTTGTTCTACCATTTCTATGATTCCTCTTCCCTTAAAAAGAAAAAATGACTTAGTCATTCATAAAGATTTCCAAGTGTAAGGAAAAGTACTTCTAATGATTTTAAGGTTAACTGAATTAATCATACTACACAGGTAAGAATTTGAAAGCTTTAAAATTTTGTTAACAGTGTAGAAAATCAGAAAACAATGACTAACTGGAAGAGAAACTAACATAAGCTAATAGAAATGTATACTCTTTCAACAGTCTCTGTACACAACTGTTTTCTTTTTTCATATATTTTTCTTGTAATTATATTCACCAGAGAGAAGGTGCATTAATTCACATACATTGATACCCTTTCTCATGTCTTGGTTCCCATTTCCCTCCCCACACCCTTACCCCTCATATTGTTTTCCCCACTTTCCTATCCAATTTCAAATAACCAAATATGCATATTTCCAATATATCAGATAACAAAGTGAGATACTGTAACAATATGAGATAACCAAGGGACAGCAAAAAGAGATGAGAGATAACATAATACACTAAGGACATCAATCACTCTGTATGACTTTTGTTTCTATATCCTAGAGGTCCTTTCATTTAGCGTCATACTATATGGCCTTATGTATCTAGGTTTTGCTCTGTTGCAAATCTCTGCTATTTCATTGGATGATTCCATTTTGTGAAATTAATTAATGAATTTCAGTCATTGTCTGCCTTGGTTATTGACATTTCTATCGAATTTACACCAATAAGGTTCATTGAGATGTTTCTGCCAAGACTGAATTTTTTCAGCTTTGTCCATTTCAGATTACCTAAATCATTGCCTTTCTTTGATCCTTGGAATAAACAGGTCTAACAGATCACATCCTTGACATAACTGACTGTAAAAAAAATCTTCAATTATATTTTGCAGATGGTATGCATTGAATATCTATTCTTATGCACATTTTGTGATGTGATATTATGGATACAGATTACATAAGATAAAGAAACTGGCCTCTATCAACAGTAAAGAAAGATCTTTGTTGGTAGTATATCTCAATGGTAGAGTGCTTGTCTATCTATCATGTGCAAAGTCATGCGTTCAAATCCCTATCTGGTTTTCTCTCAAAAATAAAAAAAAGAGAAAATAGTCAATATTTTAGTCATGTTGTTTATTTTGCACTCAGTAAGTATGGCTAGGTATCAAATTCTACATTGCTAATTATTTCTCCAATAATTTAGGAAGAAGCTTAATCTTAAGTTGTACTTTGCATATTTAGTTTACATAAAAGAATCCTCTTCTTTCAGTAAAATTAAAATTCCTATAACCTGGTTGGTTCCCTTATTAGCTGAAAAGAATTAGCAAGCTTCTCAGAGATGGAGTAATTATCTTCTTGAGAAGTTTCTTTCTTAGTTTCAAATTTCTTTGGGTACTATTTTTAAACAGGTGTACTGTGGAGATTATGAAAAATCTCAACTTAGGGAATTTAATATATAAGAGAATTGTCACAATAATGAAAGATGAGAAACTTCAGATTCCTATTCTCCCTTTTTAAAACCTTTAGTAGTAGAAATCAAAACCTCTAAGTGTCTCTTTTCATACACAACAGACATTCCATCACTTTCATTATCTTTATTTTACTACAAAGTTTGACTTTTAATATATGTCAAAATAAGTAAAGACAATATTTCCTCACCATTTTCAAAATTTAGGAAATCTTTATAAAGCTCCTTATATGTAGATCAAAATGTTCAACCACAAGATATTATGAAAACAATTTTTATAAAATTTGAAGAGCAAACTGATTTCTTCTTTCTAATATTAAACTCTTAAAATAATAGAAACCCTTTTTGATGCTACTACAAATATTGGTTTTGAAAGAAATACATATGTACATACAAATACATATGCTATACAGATATATATGCTATACAGATACGTATGCTCACAGGTATGTGTATGCATATATGTAGATATATATATTTATACACATGCACAGATGTATACATATACACACATACATATTATTTGCAACATGTCAACATCAGAAAAAGTATATTGATTAGATTTTTAAATTCATAAGGAATTCCCCACTAATTTTTCTTAAGCCTTTTGTAATGATCATGACAAATATTCATATGTGAGAAAGATTCAGGAAATAACTCCACTGAAAACTTGCATCATTTAGAGATAATAGTGGAAGTATATGTTTTCACTAAATATTCTGGAATATGAGCTTCCATTATTAGGTTGAAACCTGTGAAGGTATTTATTTCAATAAATTTTGACCTGAAGAAAGTAATAATTTTAGATGATCCAACATTATATATTCATATAGATTCTCCACAAATATCCAATTCTCCATATAAATCATTATATAAATTAAAAGAGGTTAGTTCTGCATGTAAAATACGCAGATTAAGTGTGCAGAACTTATTAGATAAAGAAATTAATTAAAATGTGCATTATCAAAACTGTGAACCCTCTGATATTGATCATTTCATATGGTGTAAGCAGTAAAATGCTTAAATAAGAAAGAAAAATTACTTGGCAGAAAGTTGTTAAAGAAGCACAAAAATTAAGTATGGTAATAAGAAACTGAAAATAAAAGATAATCCAAAAATGTGCTTAATTCAATGGATTTAATTGCTATAAACACTATAGAATATACTACGACTAGGCTCGGGAATTAAGAACAAGTTGACAAAATGTACAAAGACAAGCTTGGGGAGATTTATGATTTTTTAATTGAATAGCATTTATAGGAAATAATTATATCTCTAAAATCATTTATTTTTCATTTCTTTTCATTTCTTCTAAATTCAGAAAATAAGAGTTCTACTTATTTAAAAGATTTTCTTATCAAGATGAAATAATAAACTTATTTTAATATATTTAATTAAAAATCAATATATTTTGATTTATATCAAATATATCAAAAATTAAATACAAGCTATCGGATGCCTTAGTTGAGGTATATTTATTAGTTTGTTTTAGACTAAGCCTTTGGTCAAGTCCATAATAGCAAAACATCAAAGATTTCAACTTAAGGCAATTACTGATTCATGCCAGCCAGCAAAACATGGTACATAAAGTTACACTTAGCGAATCATTTAGAGTATCACTTTTTTGGCTTTTTTGTTTTCATATATTTCTATTGTGATTAATACAAGGGTTACATTATATCCACCAGATAGAAGGTGCATTATTTCACAAATATTGATACCATTTCTCATGTCTTGGTCCCCCCACCACTGCCCCTCATCTTGTTCTCTTCCCTGCCCTATCCAACTGCAAATAACCACATACGTATTAGAAAACCACTTGAAATACTGTAACAATATGAGATAGCCAAGGACAGAAAAAGAGATGAGAGATAAGATAGTACATTAGGGAAAACAATCACTCATTATAGGGCTTTTGTTTCTATATCCTGGAGGTCCTTTCATTTAGCATCATTCTATATGGTCTTATGTATCTAGGTTTTCTTCTATTGTAAATCTCTGCTAGGAGAGCCCAAGGTTTCTACAAAGCTGCTTGAGTTGATTCAAAAGTTTGTAAAGGTAGCAGGGTATAAAATTAACCCTCAAAAAACAACTGCCTTCCTATATGCCAACGATGACAGGAATGAGGCAACAATTAAGAAAGCAACTCCTTATGCAATAGCCTCAAAGAAAATAAAGTACTTGGAATTAACTTAACTATGAATGAAAAGAACCTTTTTGATGAAAACTTTAAAACCCTGAAAAAGGAAATTAAAGCAGAACTGAGGAAATGGAAAAACCTCCCATGCTCTTGGATTGAAAGAATTAACATCATGAAAATGGCGATCTTGCCAAGAGCTATCTACAAATTCAACGCAATACCCATCAATATCCCAATGTCATTCTTTAAAGAAATAGAAGAGGCCATCCAAATTTCATATGGAATAATAAAAGACCCCGAACAGGAAAAACACTTTTTACCAGAAAGAACAGCGCAGGAGGAATTTCAATATCAAACTTTAAACTTTAGACTCTATTACAGAGCTATAGTGACCAAAACAGCTTAGTACTGGCACAAGATCAGGCCTGAGGACCATTGGAACAGAGCTGAGGACCCAGATATTAAACCTCAGATACACGACCATCTAATCTTTGATAAGGGAGCCAAAAAAAATAGAATGGAAGAAAGACAGCCTCTTCAACAAGTGGTGCTGGCAGAACTGGTTAAGCACCTACAGAAAACTAAAGTTGGATTCTTCTTTGTCACCCTGTACCATGATTAACTCCAAATGGATTAAAGACCTTGAGGTAAAAGCAGATACACAGAAAACTTTACAAGAAAGAACAGGAGATACAGTAGGTCTCCTAGGCACAGGTCAAAACTTTCTTAATAAGGACCCAAAAACTGAAGAAATCAGAGAAAGTTTGAAAAAGTGGAACTGCATTAAACTGCAGAGTTTCTGCAAAGGACGCAGCTAGCAAATTAACTAGAAAGGCTAGGGAGTGGAAAACGATCCTTACTAACCATACAATAAACAAGGCCTCATATGTAAAATATATAAACAGCTCACAAAATTCAATCACTCCAAAACTAATCTCCAAAGAAACATCCATCCCATTAAAATTTGGGCCAAAGACTTAAAGAGAGTCTTTTCTAAAGAAGAAATAAGAATGGACTATAGACACATGAAGAAATGCTGAACACCTCTGGCCATAAAAGAAATGCAAATCAAAACAACTATAAGATTCCACCTCACTCCAGTTAGAATGGCCAGGATCAAGAAATCGAATAACAGATGCTGGAGGGGATGTGGACAGGAGGGATCACTACTACACTGTTGGGGGGTATGCATACTCGTTCAACCAGTATGGAAAGCAGTATGGCAATTCCTCAAACGACTAAACACAGAACTCCCCTATGACCCAGCAATTGCACTCCTCGGCATTTACTCAACCATCCAGAAACAAGGAGAAACTAAATCCATTATCACAACAATGTTCATTGCAGCACTATTTACAATAGCAAAGGTATGGAACTAACAAAGATGTCTCTCGGTTGATGAGTGGATCAAGAAGATGTGATATTTATACACAATTGAATTCTATGCTGCTGTCAGAAAGAATGACATCACCCCATTTGTAAGGAAATAGAAAGACTTGGAAAAAATCATATTAAGTGAAGTAAGCCAGACTCAAAGGAACAGACGCTCAATGGTTTCCTTCATTTGACATAACCAGTAAAAACCTGGGACTCTTCTAGCAGAGGTTTATAATAGAACAAAACCTAGATACATAAGGCCATATAGAATGATGCTAAATGAAAGGACCTCCCGGATATAGAAACAAAAGCCCTATAATGAGTGATTGTTTTCCTTAATGTACTGTGTTATCTCTCATCTCTTTTGCTGTCCCTTGGTTATCTCATATTGTTACAGTATTTCTCCTGGTTATCTGATATATTGTATATATACATATTTGGTTATTTGAAGTCAGACAGGGAAGGGAGGAAAACAAGATGAAGGATGGGGGTGGGTGGGGGGAGGGAAATGGGGACCAAGACATGAAAAAGTGCATCAATATATGTGAAGTAATGCACCTTCTATCTGGTGAATATAATGTAACCCTTCTATTAATTACAAGAAAAAATATAGGAATAAAATACAATTTATAAAACCTATCTATCTATTCACTTATCAGATAGCTTTGAAATATATCTGACATTCACATACATATATGTATATGTATATATATACACACTTTTTTGTGGGTCATGGGTTTTGAACTCTGGGCTTGGGCACTGTTCCTGAGCTCTTCAGCTACATTCCTACACCCACAGCTACAGCCCCACTTCCTGTTTTCTACTGATTAATTGCAGATAAGTGTCTCATCATCTTCTCTGCCCAAGCTGGCTTTGAACCCTTATCCTCAGATTTCAGCTTTCAGTGTAGCTAAGGTTACAGGCATCAGCCACCTTGCCCAGCTCAAGTCTTATACTTCTGGCCAAATATTTTTTTTACTGCATATCTATAAGACAACTGAGAAAAAGTCAAGGGGGTACATTCTATGTGTGGGGCCAAGAGTTACCCTATGAAGCCCTAACACATACACTTTTATTTTACTTTTAGAAAAATTTATACTTCTAATATTAATAGGGGTTTTATAGTTGATTATGTTGTCATAAATGCACTTCTGTGAAATGTATGTAGAAAACAAAGTGACTTGTGGTAAAATAGTTGATCAATTAACAACTTACTTTATAGAGAAAGGAATGAAAACCTCCGTGCATTAAGAAAAATAAATGCTCAATGGAAAGGATAAAAGGATAGTAAAAATATGAAGTGTTTTATGTGACTATCACAGTGAAATATCAACACAATCTCTCTAATATGTGAACATTATAATGCTCTCAGATCTTAAGGCATGAGTTTGAAATATCAAAAAGCTTAATATTAATTGGTTAAAATGCTACCGGTGTTGAGGCAAGAAAAAAATACTTAGAATGGATTATATAATGAAAACAACTAATTTTTTGGGCTCTACTAGCAGAGATCTGCAATAGAGCAAAATCTTGATACATAAGGCCATATAGTATGAAGCTAATTGAAAGGATCTCCAGGATATTGAAACAAAAGCCATATAACAAATGAGTGTTGTCTTTAATGTACTATGTTGTCTCATCTCCTTTGCTGTCCCTTGGTTATCTCATATTGTTATAGTATCTCACTTTGTTATCTGATATATTGAATTTATTTGTATTTGGTTATTTGAAATTTGATAGGGAAGGGGGAAAACCAAGACGGGTGGGGGGGTGTGGGGGGGAGGGTAATGGGTACCAAGACATGTGAAAGGGTATCAATGTATGTGAATTAATGCACCTTCTATCTGGCAAATATCATGTAACCCTTTTACTAATTACAATAAAAAAAAGAAAACAACTGATTTTGTTTTTTCTTCATTACTGTATAATAATTGCAAATTTTATTTAGGAACATGTGTAATCATTATATTGACATTTGTCTAAGCAAGATGATGTGGGGTATTTATGCACATATGCCTCATCGTAAATAGTAATTTCTAATAAATGTATAATATACTTATAACTCAACAAATGCACATGCAAAACTATTTAGGAAAATACATAACTTATGTACACTCTCATCTGACTTCATAATAGGTTATGCATCACATCTAAATTTTAAATTTTGATTTATAATTTAATATCAGCATGTATTATTTATAATAATTTTAAATATGAACACATAACATTTGAAGATTTCCTTTTTTTTTGTCAGTTACGGAGCTTGATCTCTGGGCGTGGGCACTGTCCCTAAGCTCTTCAGCTCAAGGCTAATGCTCTACCATGTGAGACACATCACCATTTCTGGTTTTCTGGCAATTAATTGGACTTGAAGCTCACAGACTGGTGCCTTGGCTGTCTTTGAACCACAATCCTCAGATCACAGCCTCCTGAGTAGCTTGAATTACAGCTGTGAGCCACTGGTGCCCAGTGAAGATTTACATATTTGAGTTCTACTATTTTGAATAACACTTTTTTTTAAGTCTCTCAGAAATATATTTGAATGGTTTTTAATTTCAATTCACAGCTAGTAGACTGTACCAGTAACTTCATAGAAATTCATAGAAAATAAGTAAAAGGTCAGAAATTTTCCATGTGATTCTTTAAATAAATGTATAATATTTACTTACAATATTTACCACATTGCAACAAAATTATTATTTATGTTTTGAATCCTCAGTACAGTATTTTTAATAATTACTTCAAAAAATCATTCTTATGAAGCTGCCACAATACATCAAGAGAAATAGGAGATCAGCTCTTTTACTTAGTTCCATATATATATATAATTATTATACTATATAGTATATACCATATATACAATGTAGTTTATATTATTATATATTTATATATAGTAATTTATATTACTATATATAAATATAGAGTAATATAATACATATGTATATATATGTAGTACCTATTCATTTACTTTTTATTAATAAGTTATAATATCAAATTTATTGTAGTCATAAACTTTTGAAATGTCAATTCTTAATGTTTTAAAAATTAGTAATTTAAACCAAATCTCTATAAATACAGGAAAAGATTCTTCTGGAAATTCAGTTTTAAATGTAAAGGGATATAAAATCTTCTGCAAAAGAAAATTTATGACATTCTATCACAAGGATCAAATAGTAAATAAGCTAATGAAGTCAGGAAGTGGTGGTTCACACCTGTAATCTTAGGAACTCAGGAGGATGAGATCTGAGATTGATGGTTTGAAATCAGCCTGGCAGAAAAAGTCTGTGAGATTATATGTCTAGCCAACCCACAAAAAGACAGAAGTGAATGCACAGCTCAAGCAGTACAGCATTAACCATGAGTGAAAAAGCAGAGAGGAACTTCAAGTCCCTAGGTTGAATTCCAGCTGAATGATAAATTTTAAAAAATTAACCAAGTTCATTAGAGAAGAAGGGTAGGATACAATGATCTGTTGGTGTGATCTGTTAGTGTGATCTGTTAGTGTGTAAGATGATCTACTTCATAATCTGTTATAAATACAGGAAATCAGGTGTATTTTTAAAAGTCTGCTTTAAATATTTAAATATATACATATAAATGGACAGTTATATAAATTCTAACCTGTATACTGTATATTAAAAGACAAAATAAAATTTATTTTTAGTTAAATGACTTCCAACAAATGAATTTTTCTATCACTGTAATGTGGTGGTAATACATTCTAACAGGAAGAAGAAATATATTTCCTAAAACAATACAGACTTTTCCATGAAAACGCAATTTTTCAAATAAAAATGTAGCATTTAATTTTAATAAGATCTCATCATTTAATAAACCTAATCGTTTGAAGGTCATTATATAATGGAAATATTTTAAATACTGGTACTTTCAAAAATGATTCTGGTGATTTTATTTTTTTCTGGTTTTTAAATACTTACAGTGTTTACTTAGTAGAAGTGTTTTTACTTAGGCAAAATTCTAGCATGCTGTTTTTTGCTTATATTTATTATGCAGAGGCATCTGTGTTCATGTAAGTTTACATTTGTTCTTCAGTTGCATGATAAAATGTTAATTATTAAGAAAACAAATCCAATAGAAGATATTTAGATTTTGGCTGCTATTTGATCAATATTTATGATTCCCAATTTTCCATCAGGTCTGGTAAGCCCTTAGAATATGATTAAGGAACAAGGAATTTCCACATTTGAGTTGTCTTAATGAGAAATGTGTATTATATTTCAGAAAATCAGTCTAAAGTCCACATAAAAACAAAACTAGTGATTAATTTAAAAGAAAATCAGTTAAAATAACTGATTGAATCCACTAGATGTGCTATTATGCAGATGGATTTTAAATAAGCTCAGTTTTGCCTTTGTGGTTCAAAAATATGTTATTTTCTTATATAATGTTTTTAGAAAGAGTGTATTTCTCCACATTATGTGTCGGGATTTCTGAACAAAAACTTGAATTAAAAGCTAGTTTTCCATTAGCACAATGATGTTCATTGCAGCAAGATTTACCATAGCAAAGATATGGAACCAACCCAGATGCCCGTCAGTAGATGATTGGATCAAAATGATGTGGTATTTATGCACAATGGAATTTTATGCTGCTGTCAGAATGAACGACATCTCCCCATTTGTAAGGAAATGGAAAGACTTGGAAAAAAATCATATTAAGTGAAGTAAGCCAGACCCAAAGGAACATAGGCTCAATGGTTTCCTCATGTGTAATATTTAGTATAAACCTTGGATTCTCCTAACAGAGGATTACCATAGCTCAAACCCTAGATACGTAAGGTCAAATAGGATGAGGCTAAATGAAAGGACCTCCAGGAAGTGGAAACAAGAGCCATATAATGTGTGCTTGTTGTTCTTAATGTACTATGTTATTTATCACCTCTTTTTTTGTCCCTTGGTTATTCTCATATTGTTACAGTATCTTAACTTGTTATCTGGTATATTGTATATACGATTATTTGTTTATTTGAAATAGGAAAGAAAAGGGGGAAAACAAGAAGAGGGGAGGGGTAAGCAGAGGAAATGGGGACAAAAACATGAGAAGTGATATCAATGTGTGGGAAGTAATGCACCTTCTATCTGGCTAGTATAGCTGTAACCCTTCTAATTACAATTTTTCAAAAGCTAGTTTTTTTGTTTAGTTTGGTTTGGTTTGTTGGGCATGGAACTTGAACTCTGGGCCTGGGCACTGTCTCTGAGCTCTTCAGCTCAAGGCTACGCTAGAGCCGTACGCTAGAGCCAAGCCCCACTTCCCATTTTCTACAGGTTAATGGGAGATAAGAATCTCATGTGTTTTTGTGCCCGGGCTGGCTTTGAGCCTTGATCCTCAGAGCACAGCCTCCTGAGTAGCTAGGATTATAGGCGTGAGCCACTGCGTCCAGATTGGAAGAAGTTTTAATTAATTTTGATGAATCGAATATGTGTGTAAAACTATCAAATGTGTAAAATGTATTTACTTTGATAAATTTGACTTTAAAACCTTATCAGACATTTTTGGTAAATATTCACTTTCAGTTTAGCTATGTAAAATAAGTTTTGACAAAAACAAGTATGTTTCTGACAAATATAAATAGATTGCTGATTTTTCGTGTAACTAAAATTTGTTAATTCATATTTTAAAGGCCACAAAACTTTAAAGGTGTATTTTCTGAGTCAAAGTTTGCAACTCTGTTCTATAAATCTATTAAAAGCCTAATGTGTTAGACCATATTAGCAAGATAGAAAACAGTTTAGAATAAAGAAAAATATTTGCTATAAAATTTACCCTCAAAAATCAACTGCCTTCCTCTACGCCAACAGTGAGAGGAACGAGGCAACAATCAGGAAAGCAACTCCTTTCACAATAGCCTCAAAGAAAATAAAGTACCTTGGAATTACCTTAACTAAGAATGTAAAGGACCTTTTTGATGAAAACTTTAGAACCCTGAAAAAGGAAATTAAAGCAGAACTAAGCAAATGGAGAAACCTCCCATGCTCCTGGATTGGAAGAATCAACATTGTGAAAATGACAATCTTGCCAAGGGCTATATACAAATTCAACGCAATACCCATCAGTATCCCAATGTCATTCTTTAAAGAAATAGAAGAGGCAATCCAAAATTTCATATGGAATAATAAAAGACCCCTATAGCAAAAATACTTCTTAGCAGAAAGAACAGCACAGGAGGAATTTCAATACCCAACTTTAGACTCTATTACAGAGCTATAATTATCAAAACAGCTTGGTACTGGCACAAGAACAGGCATGAAGACCAATGGAATAGAACTGAGGACCCAGATATTAAACCACAGACCTATGGCCACCAAATCTTTGACAAGGGAGCCAAAAAAAAGAATGGAAGAAAGACAGCCTCTTCAACAAGTTGTGCTGGCAGAACTGGTTAAGCACCTGCAGAAAACTAAAGTTGGATCCTTCTTTGTCACCCTGCACTAGAATTAACTCCAAATTGATGAAAGACCTGGGGGTAAAAGCTGACACATTGAAAACTTTACAAGAAGGAATAGGAGATACACTAGGCCTTCTTGGCACAGGTCGAAACTTTCTTAATAAGGACCAAGAAGCACAACAAATCAGAGAAAGGCTGGGTACGTGGGACTGCATTAAACTGCAGAGCTTTTGTATGGCAAAGGACATAGCTAGTAAGTTAATTAGGAAGCCTACAGAGTGGGAGAACATCTGCAACAACCATACAGCGGACAAAGGCCTCATATCTAAAATATATGAACAGCTCAAAAAATTGAATCACTCCAAAACGAATCTCCAAAGTAACAACCATCCCATTAAAAAATGGGCCAAAGACTTAAAGAGAGTCTTCTCTGAAGAAGAAACAAAAATGGCCTATAGACACATGAAGAAATGCTCAACATCTCTGGTCATGAAATGCAAATCAAAACAACGCTAAGATTCCACCTCACTCCAGCTAGAATGGCCAGGATCAGGAGAACTAATAACAACAGATGCTGGAGGGGATGTGGCCAGGAGGGATCACTACTACACTGTTGGTGGGAGTGCAAACAAGTTCAGCCACTATGGAAAGCAGTATGGCAGTGCCTCAAAAGACTAAACATAGACCTCCCCTATGACCCAGCAATTCCATTACTTGGCATTTACTCCACCATCCAGAAGCTAGGGCATACTATATCCACTAGCACAATAATGTTCATTGCAGCATTATTCACCATAGCAAAGATATGGAACCAACCTAGATGTCCCTCAGTTGATGAGTGGATCAACAAGATGTGGTATTTGTACACAATGGAATTCTATGCTGCTGTCGGAAAAAATGACATCAACCCATTTTTAGGAAATGAAAAGTCTTAGAAAAAATCATATTAAGTGAAGTAAGGCAGACACAAATGGTTTCTCTCATTTGTCATAATCAGTAGAAACCTTGGGCTCTACTAGCAGAGATTTGCAATAGAGCAAAACCTTGATACATAAGGCCATATAGTATGAAGCTAATTGAAAGGACCTCCAGGATATTGAAACAAAAGCCATATAATGAATGACTGTTGTCCTTAATGTACTGTGTTATCTCTCATCTCTTTTGCTGTCCCTTGGTTATATCATATTGTTACAGTATCTCTCTTTGTTATCTGATATATTGGATATATTTGTATTTGGTTAATTGAAATTGGATAGGGAAGGGGGGAAAACCAAGATGGGGGGTGCGTAATGGGGACCAAGACATGTGAAAGGGTATCAATGTATGTGAATTAATGCACCTTCTATCTTGCAAATGTCATGTAACCCTTTTATTAATTACAATAAAAATATTAAAAAAAAGAAAAAAAATATTTAATTTTCTGTGAGGAAGCAAAAAACAAGTCTATAAATTGTGTGTATGAAAATTTTCATGGAACATTAAAACTTTAATATATTAAGCATTGAAAACATTGCCAATTATGCATCACTTCATCATACTGAGAATTCAGATAAGCTTGAGTATCTCTACACAATTTATAAGTATTATTTTGCAGACAAATACTAACTCTAATTTGAATTCCATGCTTAAAAGCTACCTTCATAATTTTTCTTCATCTAAAACACATTTTATAGCAGTAAATGATGCTCGGCATGTTATCTACAAGTAATAACCCCATCTATATAGAGACTGAAAAGCTCAACAAATTTGAAATTTCTCCTAAATAACTTTGCAATTCTATGTAAGTCACATAAACAATTCAAGTAAATCTGGCTTTTGATTTACAGGAAAAAGCAGAATTTGAAAAGTGTGAAGGAGATTCAGGGAATAAAAATCTTAGCCTCAGGTTCTTTCCAGCGTTAAATTCACAAAATGAGTAACTGTGCTATGAAGAGCTCTAGTCAAAGTCATAAAGCTTAAAATAAGGCTAAGCGTTATCTTTTCTAGTCAGTAGACCTTTTGACAGAACATTGTTTGTACTGTTTTCTTTGCCAGTCCTGGGGCTGGAACTCAGGACTTGAACATTGTCCTTGGGTTTTCTCAAGGCCAGAGCATTCCCACTTGAGCCACAGCACCACTTCAGTTTTTTCTATGCATGTGGTACCGAGGAATCAAACCTGGGCATTTGTGCATGCTAGGCAAACATTCTACCAGTAGGCCAAACTTCCAGCCTATTTGTACTTTTTTTCAATCTACTATTCTTTCATGAGTTTCATTAAAGAAACTAAAGAGGGTTGGCTTCTCTCACAATAAAAGGTATTTTTGTAATAACGTCTAATAATATAGTTCTTTCAAGGGAAAACAAAGTATGATCTCCCACTTGGCAGAACTACTTAGCCCATAAGGTCTATTTTTTTTAAAGAAAGAAAAACTATCAAAAAAAAAAGAAAAACTATCATCTGGAAATGGTGGAATATAATTCAAATAACATGAGAAAATTTGAAAGCCTAAAGATATGCATTGTTTCTAACATCACCAAGACTTGAATAAAAATCAAAGTTGCACTTACGTTAACAGTTAATTCATAACCGTAGGAGATTTTCTCTTTTTTTCCCCAAATACTCTCCATCTAGACCTATTCTATCACATATATTTATCTTTAACAAAGTAGAAAATTCTCAGGAGCCTACCTCTGCTAGGCTATATCTATCTATCTATCTATCTATCTATCTATCTATCTATCTATCTATATCTAAATATCTAGTTGTCTACAAATTTCTCCATCCTTGATCTATTATATATGTATATATATACGCAGATACAGATGTGAATGGATAAATATATCTTATATGCATGGGAACTGCATGTGCAATCCATCAATAACTCTTTTGCAAACTGGGAAGGGGAAAGGTAGTATATAAGTATAAAGGAAGTGTGAACTTTCTAGAAAAATTGTATACATCTGTGGAGTTATCACAGTAAATGTTGTGTTTTTAATTCATGCTAATTCAAAAATAATACTAAAAGCAGAAATTTAAGAATGTATGTGTGGCCTTCTAGGAAAAATACTTCTGTGTCTTTCCTCTTGCATAAAAAAAAAAACAGAAAACACACAACATCTATATCATAGAATTGTTTTGAGATTCAGAAGGAATAAAACAGTAATACACTAGTATGTAAGGATAATAATTTAAAAATGAGACTGTAAGCAAAAAATTAGGTAAAGCCAGCTGGTAGTACTGTTTTTTTCATTATTACTAAGAAGTGGCATCCCAAGTTATCTTTGGTCAGCTCAAGTCCAAGAATGTTAAATAAAATTTTTAAAAACGAAACAATTCATTTCAATTAGCTGTATTATAATACATTTTTATAATTGGTGTATTGATGTTTGTGTGTACATAAGTGTTCCAGTCCTGGGGCTAGACATCAGGGCCTGGATGTTGTCCCTGAGTTTTGTTTCTTGTTCTGTTTTTGGAGGCGGGGAGGGGGGAAGTGGCTGTTTTTTTGCTCAAGGCTAGTTCTCTACCACTTGAAGAATCTCAAAATGTTTCTTTTTTTTAATTATTAAGTATCTTTAAGAAGATCATTTTCAATACAATTATTTTCTAATACTATTCAAGCCATGTGTCTTGAGTACAGTTCATTTTATGAGAAAATTGCTTTAATATGCTCACCTGTAAAACTTGGACCATCTAATAGGGCCCTTAAATTTAGCTAATGGATACTAATTTTAGAGTAAGCCTAACTCTGGTACAAACACATCCATCATGTACAAAAGTGTGCTTAAGTTGAAATGGTAGCCTTATGTCTAACTCTGTTTGGCCACTTACTTGGGACTGGCTGAATGCTTAGGCTAAAATCTTCTATGAGTAATGTACTCCTCTGTTCTCTTGTTTGTTTGGTCACACATTTATGGAGTTTCTAAAGGGCAGTGAGGATCATTGCAAGGCACAGAACAACCTCTAAGCACATACGGTAACTATAGAACTTCATTTCTACTCTATGATGAAGCTCCGTTAGGAGTGATCAACCTGGACACAGAACTGTTGAACTGAAATCTGCAGAGCATTTTTCAAGAGTTCTTACCTAGAAGGTGTGAACCTCAATGCACTTCCTGTCTATTGCCTTAGTGTAACTGAGTTGAAGAGTTGCTGCTTTTTGGTAGGAGTTTCATTTTGTTTCCTGTTTCTCATGATTTCACATATAAAGCAGTGGGAATGTCAAGTGTCATAGAAACAATAGTCACATTGTATCAAACTGCCTGGCCTGGTGCTATTACCTTGGAATAGGAAGTTAAGATGTGATATATGTGGGCTTGGTGTTTAAATTAAATGAAACTTCCATAGGAATTTTGATAAGCAGTTTTACCAGGTTACAAGTGTGACAGAATTGTACCCCATATATTTGGGTTATCAATTTATTTAGACACTTAGTGAAAGATATCTGCTGTTCATAATTTAAAATGTGCTTATACATTTATGACAAATGACCTTGCATAAAATCATGTACTATTGACTTAGGTCTTTGAATGTGTTCATGTGAGAGAATCTCATCCATGTACAAGAAATTTAGAAAAATTAGGTGCCAAAACATTCAGCAGAGTACTTGTGTATATTTAATATTTACTTTAATATTATAAAGAAACATTTCAGAAATAAAAACCCCTATATTATATGTGGTGTATTCCTTCCATCATTTTTTTCCTGATTTGTTCTTATTGTTCTCTGATTTATTTAGTTCTATTTTCCTTCAGTCATTTCACAAATTCTAGGGCCTGTATGGTTATCTGCTTGCTCATTTTTATTTCCATTTAGATCTCATATCTACATCAGAACACTTCAGATTAGCTTAACTATTGATTTGTTTCTAATTTTTACATAGTCTTAACACCTTTCTATAGGTTTTTTTTTTTTGCAATTCCTCAAAATGTTTCTTATACAGACTGGCTTACAACTGTGATCCTCATATGTCAGCTTTCTGAATGTGTCATATGTCAGACCATGCCTGGAAATTTTTCTTATTGTTGTTAATCACTTACATAAATCAAAGTTTTCATAGGTATTAACAACCACCAGAAATTTTCTGTTGTTTTATCTAGCTGTTGTAACTAGTGAAGTGAGTAAGTAGTTATATAGTACTGATGTTATAATTCCAGAATGGCTTTTCTTTAAATATTGATGTTTCAGTCATTGAACTGAAATTTAGTTTTAACTTCAAATTATCATACATATCTTAATGGATATGAAATATTCAGTTTCTTAAAATTTCACAATATATTTTACAAGTTATTTCTTTTCTCTTTTTTTCCCCTTATGGTTAATCTCATGTGGTTATTCTGATTTTGTTACTTAGTGTATTTTGTATATGTTTGTTTATTTGAAAAAAGGAAGGGAAGGGGGAAATCAAGATAATTGGAAATGGGTGTGGATAGGGAAAGGGGGACAAAACATGAGAAGGATTATCAAATATTTGAGAAGTAACACAGCCATTACCTGACAAATATTACTGTAACCCCCTCTATACATTACCTCGACAATATATTCATACTGACTAAGAAGCAGGAAAAGGAGAGTTAATTCAAATTTTCTTTAGCTGAATTTGACTATTCTCAGTGATAGCAGTTGTTTAATATACTTGGCATTTCTAATAATTTTGGATTATTTTTAGGAATCATAATATATATTTTTCTAGTTATGACCATGAGAAAGTACAATGTTTACATAGAATATCACTTAATATGACTTTTAAGTTTTAATACCATTTTAAATTAAATCAGATGTTTCTCTTCTGAAACATGGAGAGTATGTGTTTATAGAAATGCTATTTCTAGAACATGACACCCAGGAGCCAAATATAAAATAAACTCTGGTATCTGACATCTAATAGCTTTTGAAACAGGGTGTCAGTATATGGATCACATACACTTGAACTCAAGATCCTATTGCCTCCATTTCCCCAGAGCCAAAATTACTGGGCTGTGGCAACATAGCTGGCTTGATACCTAAATTTTAAACTTAGTATTTATTGACTTGAAGTAGAAATTCAGAAGAATAATTTATCCTTTCAAATGTATTTTCTGATCCCCACAATGTCAAAGCTGTAATTGAGCATACTGGAAAGTATATTAAATTATTCAATTTATTTATAACAGTGCAGTTTAGAAATATAAATTTTTGATATTTTTTAGAAATATCCATTTTAAATAGTTCTGTTAGACTTATTCCAGCTACCTAATAAGTCTTATATTGTATCACTTAAAAATAATATACTATTTGTGAAAAGCTAGGCTAAAATAATATACATATTCTGAAAAACTATGCTGAGAATTTATTAAGATTCTTGGCACAGTTTATTACTAAAAGGTAATACTATTTGTCAATGAAATGATTATGTATTCTTCCTATCTATTCTACTACAGATGAGATATTGAGGAATTTTTCAACAAAATAATTAACATTTTCTTTGACACATCTATATCAAGGATTACCTCTCTATGTAGAGCAATGAGTTTCATTAAATATATCATCTACTACATTAGATTTATTATAAAGTCATTTTGCTTAAAAAAAAAGAAATGGTATTTCTAAGCCAGGAGCGGTGGCTCATGCCTGTAATTCTAGCTACTCAGGAGGCTGAGATCTGAGGATCAAGGTTTAAAGCCCGCCTAGGAACAAAAGGACCTGAGACTCTTATCTCCAATTAACCTCTAAAAAATAGGACCTGGGGCTTGGCTCAAGGGTAGGGCTATAGCCTTTAGCTGAAGAGCTCAGGGACATTGCCCAGGCCCAGTTCAAGTCCCATGATTCACAAAAAAAAAAGATATTTCTATTTTCAATATAATGTATTTCATTTACTAGTCTATGAAAATAGTCTAAAATGTGTTACTTATACGTTTGTTCTGCTTTATTTTTCTTCTTTTTTTTCTTTTTGTAGGACTTGAAATTCTCCCCTTTGTGATGTGATGTGATGTGTGTGTGTGTGTGTGTGTGTGTGTGTGTGTGTGTGTGTGTGTGTGTGTCTACACATATGTATATATGGGATTTGGGCAACTAGATACTCCAAGCACATAGAAACAGCCTATGTTTAGGATTATTGAGCAATGTTGAGATTAATGAAATCCAGTTCCATTTTGGCAGACACCCAAGTTCATTTAGCATTTACAAAAAAATATGTTAATCCAATTGGCCCTGCAGTTCATTAGGATCCCCAAGTTTCCAACTATGCTGTTCCTATTAAAATATCAGAGCCTGGAAAACTCTTAGTTTCATTGGGAAGTCTGTGGCTTCTGAATGCCATTGCCACATTCACGGAACTTCATAGTTGAAATTATATTTTTTTCAGTAATTTTACTAAACCCTGGCAGAACCACATTTGGCTTCCTTAAAAAACATAGTTAACAAAAGTCTTAATATAGTTTAAAGCATAGTTTAAACATTTGTATTTGACTTATTTTGAAAGCGGCCACCAATATTGTTTGTCTTAACTTGATCCAAGCTGTCTACAATGCTAAAAATGTTAAGAGCTTTTAGATCTCTTTGAATTCTTTTCAAAACTGCTGGAAAACTATTGTTATTTTGGGGCAATGGTTTTCTTTTCTTTTTCTTTTTTTGCCACTCCTGAGGCTTGAACTCAGGGCCCAGGCACTGTCCTTGGGCTAGAGCTCTACCGCTCGAGACACAGCATCACTTCCAGCGTTTTTCTGTGTATGTGGGCACATACATACATACATGCATGTGGGTACCAAGGAATCAAACCGGGGTCTTTGCGCATGCTAGGCAAGCATTTTACCACTAGGTGAAACTCCCGGCCTCAGGACAATGGTTTTCATTTTCTAAATCTGATAAATTAGTGCATAGAAACTCAGTGAAACAGAATTAACTGTAAAATGAGCAGCTAATTTTATTTTGAACTATAGTTACACCAAAGTTTAAAATTAGTTCTGATAAACAAACCCAAGTAGCTATATGTCATTTTCAGTTTTCAGAAATGCAGTTCTATTCAAATACAAATTGAATTTTAAAAATATTCTAGTATTGAATTGAATTACTTTGCTTTCGTCATTCTGCATGATCAGAAGGGGATTTAGCTCCTGCAGACTAAGTATGATCAATGTCTTAGCATCACTATGTGCGCAACATGGTCTTTAGAAATGAAAAAAACTCAGGCTAGACCCAACAGCTACTGAAACAGAATATGCAATTAAATAAGATTTTCAGATAATCCGTCTGCATTAAAGTTTGAGAAGCCCAAGAATAGAACATAACTTCCTAGTTTAAAATAACTAGTCATTAACAGTGATGATTAGAAATTCTGTATTGGCTCAATTTATTTCTCAAGAATTTTGATTCCATTATATCTAACCAGCTATTTTTAAGCATTTGTCTCATATTTCCATGATTGCACTTGTGACATTCACTTTTATGTGATATTCAGGTTTGCATACTATAAACATGTATATAGTTCTTCCCTCTTTTATATTCATTGTCATTATAAAATGTACTGTATTTTAATAATTACATTGTTTCCTGAATGTTGATACTGAGTTTATATATTTTAAAGAAAATTGCAGAAAAGGGAGTCTGAAGAGCTGTGGAATGGAAGTGAAAGCAAAATCAGCATTAAAGTAAGAATATTAATTGAACTAAAGAGAAGGGCAATGCAAGTCTTGCCCAGTGATTAAAGAGCCAGCTCACAAAAGTTTTGACTTTTAAAAAATGTGTTTGTTTCTGTGCATATTAATTAAGCTTCTATTTTTAAAAAATTCACATTTCAGAATACTTATGATTCTAGAGAACTAGCAAGCAGCTATCAAATAACACTTAAGCTCTTCTAAATATGCAGTATTACAAGTGTGTGTGAGAGAGAAGCCAGCCTAGGCAGTTTCAAAAAGGTTGCATATTTCACACTAAACTGAAATCCAGGACATATCACCTAACACTCTAGCTGTTCTCTTTCTTCTCCATTTGACTTCATCTTCTCTGCTGGCTTCTCTTCTCCTTCAAAGTAAAACAAAGCCAAGTAGAATTATTCAGGAAAGTATAGCTTTCCTTGACACATTTTCCCTGCCTCCCTTTATGCTCACCTCTGCTCAATGGCACACATACATGTGCAACTCAACATAGGGAATGAGATCATACAGCTAAACAGATTAAATATTTAGAAAATTAAAACCCAATCTAATATGCACAGTGTATGATCTTTTAATGTCAATTCAAAACAATTTGTGAAACACAGATTTTTCTATATCAATAGAGGAGTAAAGTTGTAGTTTATTAATGATGGATATACTTAGTTATTTGATAAGATACAAAACTACTATTCTATTTGAACAAAGCTAATTAAAAAGTCATCCATGGTGATGTTTTGGAATTCTAAGTATATTGGAAAATAGGAAGCGGTATACATATGTCAAATAAGTTCATTATCTATCATACATTCTCTTATGTGAACTCCTACAGTTTGCATATCATACATTTGGGCATTCATTTTCTTATTTGTAAAGGTGAACAGTATGTACTAATTATATCAACTTCTTTTCACTTACATATTTTATGAAACCTTGCTGTACTATAATTTAAATATGGCACCCAATACATAGTATACATCTGTGTATATATAGATGTACATATATTTCCTGTTTTGGCTCTTAATTTTTCTTCTCTTATCATAATTTAAGCTTCTCAGCCCCCACATCTAACATACTGCAGTGCTGGCTAAGCCACAGGTTTTCAGTTTTTGGTAATTTAGAAATCAATGGAGTGAAGTAGGTAACACTGCAGAGAGAAGGGACGAGGGAAAACTATCTTATACACTGTTTTATAAGCCATTTTAAGATACTTATCTCATTGCAAAGAATCTTAAAATTATTTACAAGTCCTTAATTTTACTTTGAAGAATTTACCAAGAGGTAAATTATTGTTAACTATTCATTAGTATATATCCTATATGTTTCTAATAACATAAATTATAAAATATTTTATGCAATTTGAAGAAACCATCTGCTCTCATTAAATATGCCTAAAACCACAGGAACCAGTTTATAATGCAAAAATATAGATGTCCTAAAAACAATATGATAAAAATTAGCATAAATTTCTAAATGTTTACTACGTTAAGTAAAACTAAACTCTATGGATGCATATCACAGCAAGCCATAATTCTTTATGTAAATAAAAAGAGTATATGAACTTTAGTAAAAAGTGTACTTTTAACAGATCAATTTTCCTACTTTTTATCATATAATTTTACATGATCATTGTACAGACACCAAACAAGAGAAAAATAAAATGCAACAAGTCAATCAGTGAATTTCTTTATTACATAGGAATAAACTCTTCTATAAGATTTTAATTTTTAAGTCCATGACACATGTTTCATTTTCCTTAATATTTTTGTTATTTTAATAAAATATACTAAGGGAAAGAATAATGGCAAGACAGAATGTTGGGGAAAGCCTTGTCTCGAAGACTGGAGACAAGCAGTTCTGTTAAGGCTTCCCTTCTTAATAACTAGGTAGCTTCAACTGATTTTTTTTGCTTTAACTGATCTTGCCCTTCTGACAAACAGGCTCTTTCAGCCAGGTCCCTGTCTCATGACTGTAATCCTAGCTACTCAGGAGACAGATCTGAGGATCAAGGTTCAAGGCTCAAAGCCAGCCCCAGCACAAAAGGATTTGAGACACTTATCTCCAATTACTTTCTAGAAAACAGAAAGTGGGGCTTGGCTTAAGGGTAAGGTGGTAGCCTTGAGCTGAAGAGCTCAGGGACAGTGTCCAGGTTGAGTTCAAACACCATGACCCACAAAAAACAAAAAGAAAACAACAACAAAAGGCTCAATCATATATTTTCTTGTACTGGTAATTTTTATGATTGAAATACTTTTTCTAAACCATGTAAGTTATAGAATAGTGATGAAGATATAAGTGAACAGAATCTATAAAATTTTTAGCAGAAAGCAGTATTTGATTATTATTTCATGGCATAGAAGCTGATTTGTAAAATCAGTTCAACAATAAATTTGCAACCTATTCATTTAAAATTCTAAAAAGAAATCAACTTCCTTTTTAAATTAAAAAAATCAGGAACTAATTTTATTATTTTCAAAAATGGTAGATTATCGGAACAAATTTTGCTGAATAAAGAAAAAGCTCCTCTCATGGATTTTCTTTCTTTTGCTTTGCTTATTTTCTTTATGTAAATATGAACACTGAAGATCTGTATATAACATAGACAAAAGCATTCTTTCAGATTTGGGCTGAAAGTGCTGCCTATAGCTATTGTCATCCATAGATTCAAGGATATCTATACTTAAATACGGCTTAACATATTAGAGAAAGTTATAAGGACATTCCTAATCTTTGAGCAGTTGAAATTTTTAAGAGTACAAAATATGATAGAAACATTTATGATTTGGGGCAAGTAATATTTCTAATTCAAAACCATAATTGAAAAGACTTCTTTTTCCTCTTTTTAAACTATTTGATAGTGAGAATGAAATCTTTATGCAGATGAACTGAACTTTAAAAGACAATTTCCTCTACTGAAAAACTTTTTTAAAACTGATGTCACATAAGATATATATTTTGAAGGATATGTCACATAGATCATTTCTTTAGATAAACACAGTGCTGGATGAATTTCCTGATTAAATTCACTGAAAAATAACACCATTAAAAACACAATTATATTAAACATATAAGTCAATCTACAATATCAAGCTATCTTACATAGTTTGCTTCCTTCTGGATAATGACTGAACAATAAAATCTCCAGATACTAGAATTCTGCTCAGACAATGACATATGATTGGGAATATTATAATATAAAGTCTGTCCAATTAAATGTATTGATTTTTTTCCATATGACTTTGATGGGAAACAAATATGTTGTCTAATTGTATAGCACAGGTTCTTTACTCAATTCCCACTGATACTGAGACAGGCTTACGAAATTATAAAAGTATTGGACAATAAAATATTTCAACTTTTCTCATAAACACAAAAAATTCTAAAAATAAAGATTAAAAGGTGGGAAGAATGGTCCTTTGTCTTAGAAGATGTGATAACTGTGTAGTGTACATTGATATTAAAACTCATTGACAATGGCCTGGAATCCTGTTTGAGCATGGTGGAGCAGTCAGGAGGGGTAAATTTTCTAAAAATAACTACTGGAACTTTTATCATTGTGACAATTCCAACAAGCAACAAGTGAAATAGAATAAAAAGAAGAAAACATTCTAATGAAACGTTAAAAAACATAACCTAAAGAGGATATGCCAGAGTAGATGCTGAGACGCAGTGTCAGGAGTATGCAGTGAGAAATTCAGAGAAGTCCAATGTTTGAACCCTTAAATTTAAGTAAACAAAGATATTTGTCGCTGTAATAAAAATGAAATAAATCATAGAAAGTCAAGTAAACATAGTATTTGAAATTATAAAGGACCAAAAAGAAAAGACAAAGCAGGAAATCTTGGGTAAACAAACTAGATGAATCTGTAAGAAAGTTTGAAGTACAGGTTGTTTAAGTGGTTTGGCTGAAGATCCCTGCATCACTAGAGGAGAGTCCAAGGTGGCTATTAGATAGGAGAATATAAAAGGCAGATTGACGTGGAGAAATCAGGGAGTTAATTAATGAAGGATATAAGAGGCGAGGAAAGATTGAAGATTGAAGACAGAAAGGAAAAGGAAGCAAAATACAGCTAGTTGTAGTGTTTGAGGGGAAAAAGAAAGCAACAATATTAATTAGCTATACATCTGTTGTGGCTGAAAGAGGCAAGGGCAAGATTATAGAGGACAAAGAGATAATGTAAGGATGTGTGTGAAAATGGAGTAAGGCGAGGATATGTGGCGGCAAGTACCTGAAATGGTAAAAATGTGCAAGACAGAAAGAATTTTATTATTTTGGGTCCAAGACAAGGACTTTGGAAGGCTGCCTAAGGAAGGTGCGATGAGTAAAATGAAAAAAAACGAGAGATGATAATTACAGATTTTCTTTTCAAAGTAGTATTCCTTTTAGTATCCTTAGTTCTATTGCTTTACTTAAAGCCCCTTTCATTGGTTTTGCTTTCTCACTGTACCTTCTTATCTTAACCTTCACTATTCTAATATATGACTTTGTTCCATTTACTTAAAGGCAACAACCTTTCTACTGTGTGCTACCTATATTTCAGAATATTACTGCTCTATTTTGTTGTTCTTATTTTAACACATACGCTTGAAAATTATACATAGGTGGACTATATATAAAAGACATACACCTCTTAACTCTATAGCAAGCATCAGTCTCTTCTACTTACCACACTAGATAACCTCCCTCCCCTAGTCTGCATCTGTAAAACCCTCAAGGTTACTTCATGGGTAACCACTGAGGAGGAATGCATAATTTTCAAAGTCAGAAACAGTTTATTTCTTTTTAATGAACCTCTTCCTAACCTCTTCAAAAATTAATTTCTCCCACAGTAATATTGAATTAGAGCATTTATCACAGTCTCGAGGTTCAAAGAGGCCCATGGCACATTTTTCACAGTATATCCATTCCTTGAGCTCTAGCACATTTCCTGGCACAGTAGGTGAATAATTAGTTTCCGTGGATTCTTTCCAAAATAGATGACACCTCCTTTAAAATATATTAAAAATAATTACTGGAAAAATTTACCATTAAAATTTTCATCTTTCTTCTGAATTATTATCTTTCCAACTAATAGAAAACACAGCAAGCACATATATTTTCTCCACGTTGCTCAAACCTAGTGGTTTATATAAACTCTTCTTGCCTTTGTGTTTCTCCTAGTTCCCCCAAGGATCTTATAAATCCTGGCTGAAGGCTGTTTGTGATGTGCTTGCATAGAGAAAAGGAGAAAAATCTGCTTTCTAAATCCCTTACCAGATTTCTTTCTGCCACCAGCAGTCTGGAAGCTATCAGGAATTTCTATCTCACAAAAAAAAATCAAAGTTTTGAACACCAAGAGAAGGAATAACACACAACATCCAATCCTCACTGCTGGGCTTCCAGCTGTGGAAACCCTAGATTACTTGAGCACCTATCAGAATACCATTTGGGTGATAAAAATAAAAGAGGGGGGCTTCCTTTCAACCTTAGAAATTATGTAGCTCCAGAAAATGAGTGTGTTTTTATATTTGGTCTAAGCTTCTTTCCCCTTTCTCTATTTCAAACCCACAACAACTTTGTTTACTGCCAGCATTATGTCATGTAAGGGAAGCTTTCTATCCAAGGGAAGAAAAACAGAAGAGGGGAGGACCCTTACATTTATAAGACAGAAAAATTCTATGCTTGTATTTCCTTTTCCTCAACATCTCTTTTCCACCTCTACGACAAAATGCAATAGTGAAGTCATTTGTGGCAATCCTCATGGATTTATATTTTCTTAGAAAGGTAACCCAGCTCCAGGCTCCAGTTGCCTCCACATGCCCTGATTCTGCCCTCTCCAACAGAGCACTGTGGCTCTCTCTCAAAGCTAAAGAAAGAATTTTCTGCATTTGAGAAAATGAATTAGCCTCAAATTAAGGAAAGTGGTGGATTGCTCCATAAAGCAACCAAGGAAAGCTCATCAGAGAAATCACTATGGGCTTTTATCTTGTGAAAACCTGTTTAGGAATGTTTCTAATTTAACGGGACTATCTCTCTAGAATTGCTTGGTGCAGCCTTATAATAAACAGTATAGTGGCCTCTCCCCCTGCTGCAGGGCAGCAGGAGATGGAACCTTTTTCCCCCTCAACTTTCAATTTCCAGCCCATTTTTTCAGATAAGAAGACTCCACATCCAGCAGCTTCATCTTTGTCCCTCCCCCATGGCACCATTTCTCTGGGAAGAAGACCCCTCCTCTCAGCCTAAAGAGCTAGCTATGTGGAATGCGGGAGACTGCCAGCGGATTTTGATGAAGCCTCAGTCAGTTCATCTTTATCACACGTTGGGGTCGGGAGTGGGGTGAGGAGAGAAAACAGCAAGAATTCCATACTCATAACTGTCATGATCTCATCTGGAAAAACTCACCCTCTAAAACGGAACTAAGTAAGTCAATTCACTGTGAACCGTGAAAGCGCCTTATGAAAAGAGTAAGGAAACATGTAGGTAAGAGAATACTGGGGCGGGGTGGGGAGGAAATACCCTAAATCTAGGTGTGATTCCCCAGGAACAAAATTAGTCACGGTCAAAGCAATTATAGCGGGTCCCCTCCCTGTAATAACTCTGCACACCTTGAGCAGAGGAGCAGGAGAAAAGCGGGTGAACCAGATCGCAGTCAAGGACTGTAAAGAAAGCTGGGCAGCTGAGCGAGCTGGGGGCACACAGAGCAGGGCGGCTCATGCTCACTGCCAGGACCTGCCATTGGACCTCCTCTCTGCCAGCTTTGGCTCAGTGCTGCTGACATCATAGCCAGAAGGAGGGGCTGCCCGAGTGAAAAAGACAAGGGAGTAGGTTTCCAGGGCCTTACTCCCAGGGGCTTTTCCTTAGCTCGTTGCCAAACTCAGCTTGGTGCTAGGTGCAGCATGGTCTCAGATTTCAGAGGTGGGTGAAGCAGATCTTATTTTAGCAGAGGGAGGAAGGTATCTTTAGACCTTCGCATGTCCATCTCTTGGTTCTTTAGTCAAAATCGCCTGCATATAATTCGCGCTGACTCCGGATGAACCAGACAAAGACAAGGGGGAAACAACATACACATATGCTACTACTTCGAGGTACATTCAAATGCCCCTCGTGCCAATGCACGCAGAGGAAAGGACAGCACCGAAGCTGTTCTGCATATTCTGTGACTGTTTCAAACTGGATTAAAAGTGGAATTTCACCCAGGACTGGCAAAAAAAAAAAAAAAGTGGAAATTCACTTAATCTTTAACTAAGTTCTGGTGGAGTATGCAAGTATCTCCCCTCGCCCTCCCTTTTCTCTGTCTCTGGAGTTTTTTTTTTTTTTTTTTTTTTTTTTTTTTTTTTTTTACTTTTCACATTTTAGGGAGGAGGAAGATAATAATCGCTTTAAGTCTCAAAGTGCCTTCCTTGGTATTCAGCTCAGGATTAAGCAATCTCCTCCAAAAGCTCCTCAGGTTGTTTCCTGGTTGCTGCACTTGGGCTGCTCATGACTGCTTTAACAACATCACTCCCCCATTCCTTATCTTTTGATTCCCTTCTCATTGGCCTAGATTCTCAACCAGGTTTTCCCCCATACAGTATCCTTTGTATCCAAAGAGTTCCTAGACTGGAATAAATCCCATCTTGGAAAAAGTTAGGAAAGACAAGGCGTTGTTTGTTTTTATTGCTTTGGGGAATTAATTATTATTTCTTCTTTTATCGGAGCCCCTCTTCTTTTGGCTTTGCTTTGTAAGTGTATGCCGCAGTGGCGCAAGTTTCGATTCTCAGCCCCAGAGACAACATTAAGGAAGGGCACCCAGCTCAGATGAGAGAGCCTGTCTGCAGGGCTCTCTCACACGCACTTCACAAGCGCACCCTAGCGCCCCATGCCCTGATCCCCAAAAGCGGCCAAAACCGTGGAGCCCTTACTAAATCACTGAAAAAGCCAAGGTGCTATCTTCAAGTGAGACTCTGAAAAGTCTTTTGTTGAGAGAGTCAGGTGAATACCTCACGTTATATAGTGACACTCCCACCCAGTCAGTTTGCGAATAAGTGGTGTTTGAAATGTAGGACAAACATTACCTCCACTCCGTTAAATGAATTCATATGCAGCTACTTGTTTTTTTAAAAAGTCTCCTTTTCTGATGACATTCTTAAGAGGCATTTGTTTTCGCGAGAGAAAGCCGTTTTATGTCTATACGTTTTAGGAGAATGCCTCTTTTCTTAAAGAGATGCATTGTCCTTTAGATCTCTTTTACAAAATGCTGTGCATTTATGTGATAAGCGCGTTTTTTTTTTCTAGCTAACGAATTCCAAGTCATTTCTTTAAGGACAGAAGAACCCTTTATGTTCAGCTACACTCTTAGGGAAAGTCGTGGGGTGTTTCCCCCCCCCCCATAAGAAAATGATAGTTTCTTTTGACAAGAAAGAAGTTGCTTTAAAGTGGGAAGGAGCAGAATATATCACACGTACCATTTTACATTTAGAAGGAGGTGGTGGCTGAGCACAGCCTTGTAAGTAGGGCAGGAATGAAGGGAGGGGGAGAGGAGAGCCAGAAAAACAGCCAGGGACTCCCATAGCCCTGTAGCAAGGACGTGATTTCCTTCGCACTGCAACCTATGTAGGACTCCCAAGGGTTAGCCTGCCTGTCAAAGATTCCAAGGAAAGTCTGGAGAAGAGCTCAGCGCCACCGACCGCGTGAGGTCAGCAGTGGATTCCTGGACTCCAGGCAATGACCTCCAGGTTGGTCTGACTGCTTTTCTGGGCTACTCCAGGAGTCTGGAGCTGGATCTTCTTCTCCGCACCTGCACTCTCCCCCAATCAAGAGTTTTATTCAGCCTTACTGAAGCTGGCTGCTTCTGTTAAAGCGAAAGAAAGACCTTTTTGTTGCTTTTCTTTCTTTTGCACAGCCAATGTCAGGGAAATGAATGAGCGGACACTTTTCTTTTTTCTTTTTTGACAAAAGTGAGAGTTTTCGCAAAGTAACCAAACCAAACAGTGAGGGGATAATGTCCAAAAGATTACTCCCTCAGAGCTCGCCTCCAGGGTTTTGCGCTTCCCATTCCTCTAGGGGAAGAGAAGGGTGAGGGGGAAGGGGAGACATCCAAGCCTCTCTATATCACACTGCAGTATGTAGTCTATAGAGCCCCGGGCAGGCAGCAGGCGCTCTGCGCACTGAGTGCGGGACAAGTCATGCTCTCCAAGCCGCATTCGGTTCGGGCACCCGGATGGGATACTTACCTAGTGAATGACTCCTCTAGAGTAGAATGAAGTGGGGAACGAAAAGGAGAAAAGGCTTCCGCCCGCTCCACGGAGACTGCGATTGCTGTAGCGGGCTCTACCGCCACAGCTCGCAGTCCGCGGAGCAGCTGGTGTTGGAGGAGGCTGTTTGTAAGGCTTGTTCAGGCTGCCCGGGTTGCCTGGGCTTCCTGTGCCTTCTTTGCCTCCCGTGCGTCTAGCCGCTTGTGCCTCTGGGACCGCTTGTGTCTCTGGTGCCGCCTGGGTCTCCTCCACCACTTTGTTCACTGTGCTTGGTTTGCTTTCAGCTGTGCTGCGCGGGCTGCTGTGTGCTGCTCTGCTAGGGCTTACAGCTCCTCCCGCTCTGACAGTTCACTCACTGCAAGGAGCCAGTGCGGAGCCAGCCCTTTTCAATGGCGAGGGGGAGGGACTTACCAGAGGGGGAGAAGGGGGAAGGTAGTGGAATGAGCAAGTGGAAGAAGGGGGAGAAGAGGGAAAGAAGTGAACAAGTGCCCTGGTTGTCTACAGGGAAGGAATGGCACAGCACCAACTGCAGGGTACCCCCGTCTTGTCCCCACTCGCTGCAACCAACAACCCCCCCCCCCCCAAGGTTCCAGAGGAGGTCCCACGCCGCTGATCGAGAACCTGGGGAAACTGGCGGGGGCGAGATGGAGGTAAGCTTAGGAAGTTACTGCTTGCAGCTGGGAGAAAGCGGCAGAATGCTTGCTGGCGGCACATTCATGTGTGGGACCTGGCGGCTGGGGGAAACTCGCTGCTTTTGGGTAGTTCGCTTTCCCCAGCTTTAAAAAACAATAAACAATCCCCCCTCCAATTATGAGGTTATGCAATGATCTCCTAGGTCCCTTTAAGTTTTACTCCTTTACATTTTCTTAGAGTAGTTTGATTTTTCTTATTCTCTGTGTTTCTCTGGAGATCCCACTAACGGCCCTGACTCCAGCTAGAGAACACGCACCCAGCAACACCATTTTCTCATACAAAGGATACTTAGGACAGACTAGTGGAAGTAGGGCCCGGAAACCTGCAAAGCTGCAATGCAAACCAAGAGATGGAATCGCAGGTCTTACTGAACTGAGAATGGGATCACTCCTACCTCACTTGCATTTCCACATTCATTACTTGTGGTAATAGGGTGCTGTGTCTGCGCGCCTGGTGATGGAAGGGGCAGCATTTGGCTACCTCAGAGAGCACATAAGAGTGAGATTATGCAGGCAACTGCTTGTGGACTGCTTTAATGGAGATCAGGCTGCATCGCTGTTGGGGAACAGACACCATTACAAGCGTGGACAGCATAATTCCAAGGTAGGAAATTCAGGAATCTAGCCTTGGAGCTCCAAGGCTATGTTTGCTAGTGCACTCTGCTGCCTACTTCACTGAATCCCAGCTGTGGACATTCCTGTGCGTGGTCTCTCAAGACCATTAAAGTGCCTAAGAAAGATATAGCTGATTTATGACTCAGATGTGTCATGACATTTGGGAAGAAAATACTATTCCCCCATCCCTAGTTTTGCATTAAATAGAAATAGTAAGAGAGTCAAAATCTCCCTAGTTGATTTCTGTTGTTCCAAGAAACAAGTGCTCAAATTTAATTAATGCCTGGAGAAAGCGCCAGGTGAATTCTTTAAATTGCTCTCTCGCACCCTCAAAAAATGTAAACTTGGAAAGGAATGATCTATGGTGTTTGCTTAACCTGTAGGAAAACTTGTTTGTTGCACTGGGCTTGAGAGAAGAAAGTCTGAAATAAAAAGAGGCAAATTAGCCTGTTTTCAGATTCTAAGAACACTGTACACATTATTATTATTCCTATGGAATAAAAAATGGAATGGGGAAGTATATTTGCAAAAACTGTACAATCTCTAGGAGAAAAGATTTTGCCCATTATTGTCAGGTCTCTACTGAATTTTTTTTTTGTAATTGAAGGATAAATCTTTATGGAATTCATTCTCCACTGTGTCTCTGCATCTTTTTAGTGGCCTCCCTTCTAATTACTACTATTTTAAATCTTTAAACCCTTGTCTCAAATATTAGTCACATCATTTAAAAAATAATTATCTTCTTACACCCAAAACCACGAATGGGAAAAGCATTAGCACCTGCAGCTGCTCAGTATAGTATGCATGAAAGCAAACACAAGGAAGTGTTTGTTGACACAAGTCTGGGGAGACACTTTACCATTATGTGTTATTCCTACCTTCATTATTCATAGTATCACTACATGCACTGCCTTCTCTTGGGAGTAAGGCAATGTCTGGGAGATAAAATCAGAAACTGTCAAATGGTTACTGCTATGACTTGTGGGGTTTGTCCTGCTGAATGAGACTGTCATAGGGGACGGCAGAAACTCAATGAAAACAAAATCACTGATTGATCTAGGACAGTGTGGCAAATCTATGTCACAGGGATACTTGTAAAGTACTAACAATTATTCATACCATTCACAATTAATTGACTGACACCAATTAATTGATTTATTAGATTCAAATCTCAATTTGAGGCAGATAATTATGCCATGACTTTTCTGAAAAGCTATCATCATGACAAATTTATGAGATTAGAATCGTTAAATCTGTTTTATTAATCTGAAAAAATGAAATTTTGGAGGACAGGTCATTTGCACAAGATCATAGAGCTAAATAAAACAGACTCTGGATTTCTTTTCAGAGTTTACACCTTATTTCAGCTACAATGTCTTATAGTTCATCTGGATTCTTCTATAGTATAGAGCACAGAGTTATGTGTGCAGTCCAATAGAAATGATTTCTATGGAGAAGAAACATTACTTGCAGACCAAAGAGACTCTATTATTTGAACTAAATAACCCAGAGAATCATCTGAGAAATTCAGTTAGTTGAAAGAGTGACAGAAATCCACATCTAAAAATAATGAAAAAAAAAATCTTGTTTCTTTTCCTCTATGTTCTGACTGATGGTGGCACCAGTGAGCAATAAAATAGCCAGAAGGCAGGGCACCTAGCTAAGGCTCTGGGAATGTTAACTACAAAAGAACTGAGGAAAGTTCTGCTATGCTTATACAGAGGACTGTCCTTTACTAAATGCATTTATATGCTCCCTGTAATATTTAAATTGTTCTATTAATGTTGAAAAACAGCTCTGTGAGGTACATATTATTACCTTCAATTTGTTTTTGAGAAATGGAGAAAAAGGTAATATGCCTAAGGTTTTATATTTCTTTATTAGAGACTTATAAAATTCAAATTCTGTTTTTTTCTGATTCCTTGGGAAGTCATATTGCATACAGTTCTTAGATTCTGTGTTTACAAGTTTTCAGACTGTAAATTTCATTTAAAAATCATATAATTACTCTGGGCACAGTGGCTCATGCCTGTAATCCTAGCCACTTTGGTGGCCGAGATCTGAGGATCGCGGTTCAAAGCCAGCCTGGGCACTACAAAGCCATGGGACTCTTATCTCCAATTAATCTCCAGAAAATGGGAAATGGGGCTGTGGCTCAAGGGCAGGGAGTATTTTTGAGCTGAAGAGCTCAGGGACAATGCCCAGGCCCAGAGATCAAGCCCCACGACCCCCCCCCCCAAATAATTAACAAAAGCTCTAAAAAGTATGAAGGGTACTGTTGGATATTCTGTGTTTTCAAGGGAATGACATGCAAGAACTGCAATATTTACTGTATTTTTTTTTCAGTGTTCCAATTAGGAAGATGAATCATGATTTTACTCTGTTAATGAATGTAAAATTCATGGTAAAACATGGAAATATGTCTGCTCTTTTCAAGTAAAACTGTGAAGCTATTATATGACTATAAGAAATCAAAGAGAAAGTCTGAAAAACTTGTAGGAGTAAGAATATTTTTCTAGCATGTAAGAATTGATTAAATCTAAGTCTCCCAGTACAGAAAGGCATAAAGTGAAAAGTAAGGACAGTGCCTATTTATGCACAGCTTTTTCCTACCTGGAAAACTGTCTTTGAAATTAGCTTGATGTATCCAATCAGATATTCTGTTAAATTGTATTTATATTGAAACACCTCCTAATCGCTTCTTCACCATTTGGCTAAGATTAATTATGTAAAACACCTCTTAACAAGCAATCTGCCATCTATGACTTTCCTTCCCATGAAGTCTCTTCATAGTGACAGATTGCATAGGTTATACAGATACATTACAATAAACTGTTTTTTCTGTCATGTGAAACTTGTTATAACCAAATTCTGTGTGTATTTTTGGTGTGTTTTACATAACAACTAGACAAGCAATTTCATACAGAAGTACTATAACCAGGACAGGACAGTTGCTACTGGGAAACTATGTAAAACTTGATAAATACCTTCTCTTATTCGATATAATAAAAGTACTGGCAACAATTGCAATCCTAAGAAGCGGTGAAGTTCAATGTTAAGGAATGGGCGTTGCTTTTAGACCAGATTGGGGTGCCAGGTCTGCCACTTTCTAACTATGCGGAGAGCTAAAGCTAATTAATCACTGTACCAGTATTGTTCAGTGATATATCTGCTAGCCAGTTTTTATTAAGCACATGAATTATGGTCCATCTGAGGTGAGCTACATTGAAAGTGCTGGAAGTATAAACTTCATTTCCTACTCTGAAGATTTCACAAATAAATATGTATGAAACATTTTATTATTATATAATGATCATGTATTGAAATGATAATATTCTAATTTGTTAAATCAATACACTGTTCAAATTATGTGTTAATATGATTATTATAGTGCAGCTCAAAGAAAATCTGTAGCTCCAAGAAACTACATATGAGGATGGCTTTACACAATTTGAGGGCATATCTTTCCTCTTACAAAGCTTCAGTTTCTTCCTCTAAAAATGAGGATAATACCCTAGTGATGTTTAAATAGAATAATGCAATTAGCTTTGTTAGCACAGTGCCTCACGTTATGTTAAAGAGTTGCCACTTTCTAAGACTTCATAAATAAAAATATTAAAGTAACAAGTCTAAAATAAAGCTTAATGGGATGGATCGTGCCTAAAGAAAAATCTTTAAAAATTCATTCTCTTTCTCCCAGGTGAAATCATTTCATTTCTCTCTGTAAAAGCAACAATAAACTAAAATGTGTGGTAGTGTTGGACGATAAAACATTGTAATATGCAAAAATGATCAGGTATATTCAAGTCTTTGAAAGGTTAAAAGTAGTTTGTAATTCTAAGCATTTTTAGTGTCATCATTTGGACAGGGACTTTTTCAGTAATTACTAGATAGTTCTAATACTGAGGCATTTAAGAGACAAATGAAAATATGTCTGCAATTGCTACAAGTATGCCAAATGAAAATGAATTTTTAACGTTTTAAGGAAGTAGAAATGAAGAGAGTTCTAATAATTACAGACTCCTATATTGTCAATAGTTTAACTGCAGTTTTCTGTGCCGATGATTAAATGTATAGTTCAACTGGAACACAAGAGGGTGCTGTTAGTGAATGCTTAGCAGAAAGAATACATTTTTCTAAAACCCTTCCCCCCTCTCCATCAATGTAGATTATAAGAATTTGGAGAAGGCATAACTGTGAAATTCAGCTAACAATTCTCCATTTCCTCCAGGACATGACTTTTCAGTTTGTTTTTTTAGTCCTGTGATTGGCTTTACATTACTGAAATAAAATATTAGGAATTTGCTATAATGCTTGGCCAAATAATTGGGAACAAAAAAATAAAGAAAAAATATTTATTCAATGTGAAACAATGCACCTTCTATCTGGCAAATATAACTGTAACCCTTCTATTAATTACAATAAAAAGAATATTAAGTAAAAAAATTCTTTCTGTGAGAAAAAATTACCAAATGTTCAAAGAGCTGGAGAATTTAAGAAATACAGTTCGATAAAATCTTCCAAAAGAAGAAATATTTCCAAAGGAATCATAAAATAGAAACTTCAACTTTTAAATCAGAAAGGATGTCAAAAGATTAAAGGGAGCATTAAAAAAAAAACCTCTTTACATTTGTGGGAGAGGTTTTAGTCCTGTAATGAAGGTACAAAAAGTATCCAATATGTTACCACATGGAACTCTGCAAGGGGGAATATCTGGTCTTTATCAAAGTGGAAAATAGAAAATGTGTTCAGGTTTTGGACATTCTGTCATTAGACATTTTTCCCTTTCAGCTAATCATTCATTATGTTTAAAGGTCCTATTAAATTGCTGAGAAATCAAATGAAATGGAATTTTGTATTAAGAATAAAATAAAAATCTATTGAGTCAATCTTTCTTTTGAATTCTGTGGGAGAATCTTTTGGATTATTGGTTTATCTTACTCTGAACTGAAAAGTATATTTTGTTTCATACAAAAGAACAAGTCAAATTTTAAGCATTTTCTTCACATCATTTATCATTTTTGTTATTTCAGTGAGATAAGAAGCAATTATTATGATTTTCTGCATTTCAATTGATGTTCTATGCTTTTATTTACAACCTGTCTTGTGAACAAAATATAATCATAATTTACGGGTTAAATTAAAATGAATGAGTTTCCTTTACTAAGATATACTAATAGATACTAGAAAATAATAATTATAATATCTTGATGTCCACATTTGTAATAAGAGTGTGCATAACATTATGCAATAAAAAATGTTCATACTTTAAGAGAGTGAGCAATTTCAAACTTAGTAGTAAAAATGGAGTCTGAGCTAAATGGTGGACAAAATTTTAAGGCTTTTATCCTTAAGGAAAAGTTATTTCAATTAAAGCATATGTTTAGAGATATGGCTAAAGATCTATTACTGATACTGATGAGCAAGTATGCTACAAGAGACATATGTCTCATCTTGCTCATTTTTTTTGTTGTTATTCCAGTGTTTTTCTCTTTTGTTTCCAGCAGCAGTAAATTTCCTTTATGTTAAAAACAAAACAAACAAAAAACAGAAAGCATTTGTTTGAGGCTTAGTTAATGGCAAAAGGCCTAGTATGGGAGGAAACAAAACTATTTATTTTCTATATATAATTAAGTGGCCTGTATGTGACTGAAATCCATGGCCTTGGACTCATTAGCACAATACTCTGACTAATTAAACTAATGAATTTCAAAATAGTGACAAATGCTAAGTCTGAAAAATGATTCTTCTTTAATTTTGCCTGACTGGTGAAGACTATTAAGCAAGGGTGCTAGAAGTGCTAACACGTTTGGCAATCACAGAGACAACAGGAAAAAGAATTATCTTATTGTTCTGATGGTATTTTGTTTACAAATGAAGATAATGTCATAAATTGGATTTCTATAATGTACTAGTGAAGTATTGATAGTAATAATAAGTGTAAAAGACCATAGGAATAATTGAAAAGAAAAAGGACAACGAAGGCCAGAAATACTGAATATTGCCAAAATACAATGTGTGCATGTTCACACATACACACACACCTGAAAATTTAAGAAAGGTAATAAAATTTCTCTTCTGAAATATTTGATACTGAATCAGAGAAAAAGTAAATATGGGACCAATAAATGTAGTATTAAGAGATTAGCAAATCTAAATTGTTGGGATATGAGCTGGGTGTGGTGGCTCATGCCTGTAATTCTAGTTATTCAGGAGGCTGAGATGTGAGGATCATGGTTCAAAGCCAGCCCGGGCAATACAAAGCCAAATCCCTGAGACTCTTATCTCCAATGAATCACTAGAAAATGGTAAGTGGAACTATGGCTCAAGGGTAGGGTGATAGCCTTGAGCTGAAGAGTTCAGGGAGAGCACCCAGGCCCAGAGTTCAAGCCCCATGACCCCCCCACACGCAAAATTGTTGGGGTATGGATCATTTGGGTGATTATAATTCTGCAAGAGGACAGAAACAGATCAATTTGTTTGCTTTTGTGAGATGCCTTAAAATTTTAACAAGCCTAAAGCCCTTGTCAAATATGTGTCACTTAAGTAATGCTTTTATTTAACATGCTGTTTTCTGAAGCATGTTCGTTGGATTAACACTAATTTTGAGTGCTCTGAGACATATTCCAGCTGAGAAACATATATAACATTTTCTAATGAAGTATTTTCTAAAATTAATTGCCTGTGGAGACATTCTTATTTTCTTTTAATCAGGAACAATTATTATTGTTTTATCTACTTTGGTAACTGATGACTTAAAATGTACTTGTAAGTTCTACTGAGAAATTATATGAAAAAGATAAATAAAAATTACTTGTACATTACAGAACTAGAACAAGAGACAAATAGCCCTGTTACTTTTAAAATTGCATTTGAATCTATGTAAACTTTATATTTTATATCTTAATGCCTAGTACTATACAAAATAATATTTTCAAAGATTAAAAATCAAAATAACAAACTTATAAAGCTATTTTTAAAGTTCTAGGCATTTGAACTACATTTTCTCTACTAGGTTTTCAATCATTTATGAATACAAGGAAAACAATACCAAAATCTTGTTCCTTTTCCAATTTCTGTGAATTATAATTATTCTAATTAAAATTTTCTTATACTATCCATTATGTGTGCTATTTTCCTTTGTTTATCACCATAAAATTTTGTGTTGTTTCATGTTATTTAGTTGCAAAGCTATACTCCTGAGATGAATGTGTAGAAGAGGAAAATCTCTTCCTCTGTTCTCTTAGTATCAGGGTGATTGGTCCTGCAAATTAATCACACAAAAGACAGATTGAAAGGAGAATAGCATACAGGTTTTGTTAATGTTAATGGTTTTATTAATGTTAATGGTTTTATACACACTAAGGTGTCACAAGAAAAAATATAAAAATTCAAAGATGTCATTAGATGATGGTCTTTTTGAAAATTGTAATTATTTAGAGAAAAATGATTGGAAAAAGGAAAAATGGGTAAGGGATTCCAGGGAAGTAGATTTTTGGAAAATGACTGTGTATGGGGAGAAATATTATATGGAGTTTTTAGCAGACTCAGTTGCGATATTTGTAAAAATGAGACATTCTGTGACATTGGTAAAATTCCTTTATACATGAAACTTTCCTTTGCAAGTGGAAATTTATTTGACTAAAGTGAAATTTGCACTTTGCTTCTTGTCAGATAGAAGGAAGAGAGGTCCTCCTGTGTCTTCTGTTTTGTAATTTTCCTTAAGTCAAAATCATTTTTGTGACATATTTTGGGACAGCATATTCTGCTCCTCTTCACATGTCATACTGTAAGTAATCTTACTTTCTTATAATAAATTCTTTAGTATTTCTTAAAAAGAATTGAAATATATTCCTATATATTTACCTCAGCAAATGGAGTTAGTGGCATATTTATTTCACTGTATTTTTTATTTGTATGTTGAATAATGATTGTATGGCACATCTGATTAGCTGTCAACAGTTGAACATGTATGATAAAGCCACATATTTAAATCAATTTCTTTGGGCTCAACTTGAAAATCATTATCAGTATAGAAGACAGTAAATGTAAAATGCTTTTTTTTCAGTTATTTTTTAAAAATTAAGATTTCTACAGTAAACACTGTACTTAATAAATCAATGGCATTCATATTTCATTCTGTTAACCAAGGTCATTTTTGAAAAACAATGAAGGAATTTATAAGAATAAATTTGTCATTTCAAGCCTGGCATGGTATCTCACACCTGTAATAGTAGCTACTCAGGAGGCTAAGATCTGCAGATCAAGTTTCAAAGCCATCCCAGGCACTAAAGGCCATGAGATTCGTATCTCCAGTTAACAACCAGAAAATCTGGAGTGGTGTTGTGGCTCAAGGTGTAGGGCAGTAGCCTTGAGCTGAAGAGGTCAGGGACAATGCCAGGCCCAGAGTTCAAGTCCCATGACTGACAAAATTGTGTCATTTTCTATGTATAGTCTTGTTTAAATCTATTAAGTAAATTCTTCTCTAAAATTAACCTGACTCAGATATACATATAGTTTTTTTGTTACTTCATAAATTATGTTTCTAATTGAATAGCAAAGTATTCCCTTGCAACTGTAAACTGTGGTTCCTGTAGTAAACTTGGTGTAATTTTAAGACAAGTACAGTTCTTTAAAATAGAATTTGTAACTCATGAGGTATATGTGCTGAGCTCCCAAGAAGTTCTCATTCACTCATTAAATATTTTTGAATAATTTCTATATTTAAGTCACTTACGATAAACTATTCAAAATACTGTTTGGGAGAGAGTTCCACCAAACTACATAATTACATAGCGTAGTTTTGATCATTTTGGAAAAATGAATTGTAGAAGCATAATTGGATCTGGGACTTTCAACTGCAGTCAGTACTGCATTGGTTTGTCTTGGTAGCTATTTATTGTGGAATTCATCATTAAAACTATCAAAATTACACAGTCATTTTCAAAGCTAGTAATAATTTGTGATAATAGCATTCTGAGTTGTTTTGTAAAGATATTCTAAATGAAAAATTGATTTATCTGCTTTAATTTCTAATCAATGAAGTAGAAATAATAAATACATTTTTTACAAGATTCCTTTCACATTGGAGAGACTTTACATCCCTTTCAACTATAAAGGATAAAGCATAAACAACTAAAAAAGCAAAGTAACTAGAAAGTCGTGAATTTAGTTTTCATTCTATGAAACCGTTTAGTCTTTTTCTATTGTAATATGGACATTTGAAACTAAAAATCATCTGGTCCATATTTTTCACACTGTATTCCTCACTCCCCCGGGATTTCATAGAGGCATTTTAGAAGCTAAGATGTGACATAAAACAGAAGGAACCTTGGTAGGCAGAGTTCTGGGCTACCTCCTTTTAAAATTGCTGCTTGAGGCTGATATACCTAGCAGATGTCAGTTAATATTTTTTTGAAGTCCTAGTTCTGCCACTAAAAACAAATATACCTTAAAAATTGCTGATCTGGATCGTCATTTTCATTTTACAGTAAGAAAACTGAGGCTCAGTTGATTTAAATAACCGATTCATAAAAGTATTCATTTACTGAATAAATTGTTCGTCAAAGAAATTTGCCAGTATATAATTATTATTCCTTATATTTAAACATGATTTTTAATGTTTCAAAGAAGTTTCATGTCTGTTACTTGATTTGATCCTTAGAAAATAACATTATCAAGTGGTGATCAAATCTCTTGGCTCTATTTTAGAAAACAGAAATGTTGAAAGAGATAAAGCAACCAGTGTTTTATACCATCCTACTGGTTGAATAAGGATAACAACTCTGCTTGATTCCATGGGGGTTTATCCTAAACCACAGCTTATTCTATCAATAATATGCCTAGACAGTGACAGTCTATACATATATATCATATACATTTGTCAAAATACCCAAATTCCATGGTGTTCTCACTATAGGAATCACAACTACCAGACCTCTGCAACATGTCTATGTTGCCATTTTCCCGCTGAAGAAGCTGATGCTCAAGGTAGGTAGATATATAAGTCAATCAGTGAATGAATATGAGAGCTTATGTTTAACAGCAGAGCTTGAAGTAAAATTCATATATCTTAAATTCAAATTTATGCTTTTTCTACAAAACTGCATTGTATCTTAATTTGTAACATATGTTTAGAAGTGAAAACACATATCTTTGCCAGAGTTCTTTACTCATACTTTGATCATCTCATTTCTGTCTCTGAATGCCAAAATCTTTGTAGCAGTATACTTAACAAATCCTCTGAGACCCCTAAGATAAATTTTTTTTATGAATTGCAATGTCCCAAAAGCAGAATGGAAAGTTCATTGTGTAAGGAAGGCTTATAATCATGTAACATTTGCACAGAAATTGTAGTTTTCTTCACCAATTATTATGAGAGTGTATAAATGAAGTTAGATTCTGGACACCTTTCTGTTCAGAATAAATTTAGTTGCCATATTTTCTAGAAAAGATGATTCAATTTATAGGTTTAATAATTTCAATGGTCTTTTTTGAAGATATTTTTAAAGTTCTTTTTTTACTCCTAAAGTTTTCAGCTATAAAGAATTCTAACATAGAAAATTATTTTCCTAAATTTATACTAGATTTATTAAAATCCCTTTTATAGTTGCTTCTCTTTGACATTATTCTTCTCAAATGTCTTCTTAGTATAGAGCTTGAATTACTAATAAATAACCAAGATGATACTTTATTTCACATATTTCAATAAACTTAATATTTAAATGTATATATCACTTGAATAAACTCTATTTGAATGGCATCCTTTATTGGAGGAAAGCACATCCTAAGTGGCAGAAATAAACTAGGCACATTTTTTGGCACAACAATTACTTAAAATTATTAACAGTTACACATCAAAATGGCAAGCACAAAATAATGAATATTAGAATTTAGAGGAAGTAAGATATCTTACAAAGATATCACTTCAATAAATAGGGTTGAACAGGGCATGTAAAGATCTAAGGACAGAAAGAAGCAAAGGTAACAAAAGGGCCTGCTTATCTGTAGAAGGTATAGATTACAACTGTTGAATGTACTTCTGAAATTGTTCAAGGCACCAGAAATTAACTAATGGAGGTTTAAATATAAGAGGAAGGGTTGAGGCAACCAATGTTTAAAGATGTGCTCTCTTTCTCTTGAGCTCTACCAAGATTTCCATTTTCTGGTTATTCAAGCTAATATGGATATATAGACAGAACCATGGAGAGATTCTTTCAACATATTTAATGTTTCAACATATAATTGATGTTCAGTCAGCTAATGGTAAAGAATGGATTATTTGGCACAATTACTTTATCCAGCTAATTGTAGAAGCATTTTTTGCCAGTCCTGGGTGTTGAATTTGGGCCCTGGGCACTGTCCTTGAGCTTTCTCAAGGCCAGTGCTCTACCATTTGAGCCAGAGAACTACTTCAGGCTTTTTCTGTGTATGTGGTATAGAGGAATCAAATCTAAGGTTTTGTGCATGCTAAGCAAGTACTCTACCACTAGGCCACACTCCCAGCCTCTGTGGAGGATTTAATCATGTACAGGAAATTGAGGGATAAGAAGAATAAAAGTGAAAATACATGACTTCCTTTTCTGATTTTAGAGATGGAGAAAGCTGCTTGAGGAGGAATGCAAAGCATTATTAGAAATTGAATTAGTCTTTCTTTAGTTGACATCCAGTTCCCTCAGTTCAACAACTATGTGAAACGGAATTCAGATAGCACTTTAAATGAGCCTGAAAGCTTATTTATCTCTAACACTTACACTAAAGGAAATCCAACTAACTATTAATCTTATTTTGGCCTTTGACATCCTGAGAAGAGAGAGTACAATAAAGTCCACATGGACTTATGACTTTTAATACTTTAGATAATAAATGCTTTGAAATTTCAAGTTTGTGGTTGTATTTTTTAAATGAAATCAGTACTTATTACCCAAATTTCCTATTTACATATTTTAATGTGTATTAATTTTTCAAAAATATCCCATCATGACATTTCCATAAAGCATACAATATGTTTCCTGGCTAAATTCAGATTCACAGCATCACTTTTTTGTCTCCTTTCTTTCTTTTCTTTTATTTCTTTCTTCCCCTTTCTTTTTCTTCTTTCTTTCTTTCTTTTCTTCCTTCTGTTTTCTCTCGTTCTCTCTTTCTCTTTCTCTCTCTCTTTCTTTCTTCCTTTCTTTTGTCAATCCTGGGGCAGCTCAGGACCTTGTCATTGCCCTTGAGCTTTTCTTTGATCAAGGCTAGAGCTCTACCACTTGAGTCACAGCACCACTTCGGCTTTTTCAGTGTATATGGTATGAAGGAATCAAACACAAGGTATCGGGCATGCAGGGCAAGCACTCTACCACTTGGTCACACTACTGGCCCCTGCCTCAATTTCTTTTTTTTTCTCCTTTTCTTATTCTAATGTATAGAGCAGTTGCTAAAGGCCATTCTTATTTCCCCTTCACAGAAGTCTCTCTTTAAGTCTTTGGCCCATCTTTTAATGGGAAGGTTGTTTCTTTGAATATTTGTTTTTGAGAGATTCAATTTTTGTAGCTGTATATATATTTTAGATATGACGCCTTTGTCTGTTGTACGGCTAGTGAAGATCTTCTCCCACTCTGTGGGATTTCTATTTAACTTGCTAGCTATGTCCTTTGCTATACAGAAGCTCTGTAGTTTAATGCAGTCCCATTTGTCCAAACTTTCTTTATTTTTTTTGTTTCTGGGTCTTTATTAAGAAAGTTGTGACCTGTGCCAAGGAGACCTAGTGTATCTCCTATTCCTTCTGTTAAAGTTTTGAGGGTTCATGTTTTTACCTCAAGGTCTTTCATCCATTTGGAATAAATCCTGCTGCAGGGTGACATAGAAGGTTCCAACTTTAGTTTTTCTGTAATTGCTTAGCCAGTTCTGCCAGCACCACTTGTTGAAGAGGCTGTCTTCCTTCCATTATATTTTTTTGGCTACCTTATCAGAGATTAGGTGGCCACAGGTCTGCAGGTTGATTTCTGGATCTTCAGTTTTATTCTATTGGTCCTCATGCCTATTCTTGTGCCAGTACCAAGCTTTTTTGGTCACTATAGCTCTGAAATAGAGTGTAAAGTTTGGTATTGAAATTCTTTCTGTGCTGTTCTTTCTGCTAAGAATTGTTTATGCAATACGGGATATTCTATTATTCCGTGTAAAATTTTGGATTGCCTCTTCTATTTCCTTATAGAATGACATTGGGATATTGGTAGGTACTGCATTGAATTTGTAGATAGCCCTTGGCAAAATTGCCATTTTCATGATGTTAATTTTTCTAATCCAGGATCATGGGACGTTTTTCCATTTCCTCAGTTCTGCTTTAATTTCCTTTTACAGGTTTCTAAAGTTTTCATCATAAAGGTCCTTTACATTCCTAGTTAATTCCTAAGTATTTTACTTTCTTTGAGGCTGTTGCAAAAGGAGTTGCTTTCCTGATTGCTGCTTTGCTCCTATCATTGTTCCCTGCCTCAATTTCTTATATCTGATATGTCATGTCCAAATTTAATCAAAACATTACAACACACACTGGTAATCAGGGAAAATAATTCTCACAGTCTTTCCTGCTGGGGCCAGCTTCAAACCACAATCCTTAGATTTCAGCTTCCTGGGTAGCTAGGATTACAGGTGTGGTTCAGCCATGTCTAGTCTTTTTCTTCTTTCTTAAAATAATTTCAATTGGTTTCCTTTCCTTGTTTTCTGTGTACATAAATGCTTCTACCATATTAACCCATACTTACTCTGCATGTTCTGTATCTTCTACTTACACCTATCCCCAAGAGAGTCCTTTATTTCTTATAAGTTATTTTAGTGGATGTTGATTGTAATATTCACTGTGGTACTTCACATATGCATCTAGTATAATTTAACCATGAGTCCTATCTCTCTGTCTTTCCCCATCTCCTCACATCCTCTATTATTCAACAGCTTTGAGTAAGGATCCTTATACCAACTTAGTACATAGATGCAATGTATTTTCTTATTATTCCACTCTTATTTCTCTTTCCCTATTAACGTCCCCAGGTAATAATATTAGAAAAATTTATATGCAAATGTAATATCACAGAATAATAGCTTCCTCCATAACTGTATTAACAATACTCTCCCAAGAAGCAGAAGAAGATGACCGACTGCATTTTTTTTTTGTTTTTACCCCACATTATTTTAAGGGCAATTGACAGGGTTACTACTAATCTAAGAAAATCCAAATAGAATGTTGTTTGTTCGCATGCTTGTTTTCCTGTTAATTTCACTTCCTATTCTACCTTTAATCTCTTCCACAGGACATCATTAAGTGTCCCTCTTTGCAAACCTGTTAATGAGGCTAATACTTTCATAAACAGATTTTTAAGTAAGAATTATAATTGGTAATGTCATTAAATAATTCTTAGAACTGAATCCTGTTTGTAGAAAGAGGTGGTAATTCAAATTAGGGATTGATCCAGCTGTGCCAACTGAAGCTGAAAGGAGTAAGTTTAGCACCTTACACTGTCAACTGCAAACCCAAGTTTTATAATTAAATGATCTCTGGAAAAAAAATAAGGATAGAAATCTTATGAGTAACATAGATATTTCATGAGAAATAAAGACATACAATAGAACAACAACTGCATCTAATATGCTGCAAGCAGGATAGGCTGAGAGGACACGGCTGAAATGCTATGAATTCTAAAAAAAAGTATTATCACTCTACTTATACATATAAGAAAGTTAATATAACTTATACTGCTAATTTTGTATTCTATGCATGAGTATGCTTCTGGTTTTCCAAATATTGCCACAGTATTTCAACATATATAAAAAGAACTACAGAGGAGTTTGACCTAATTTGTAATAATTACAATCAAGCAAAAGTTCCACTTAATAACATCATTTTGAGGCAAAATAATTGACAGCATAAAACAAAATAAATTTTATTGTTAAGTGTGCTAATTACACTTTCATTTGTTTTGTAGTAACAAGGATGGTCTCCACATATGCTAGAAGAGTGCCCAGTCACTGAGGTAAATCCTCAGTCCCTATGCTAAATCTTATAAACAGATCTTCTTTTCAGTGTGTGCTATTGTAGTTTTATTCTGCCAAATATCTATATATTTAATATTTCTTGGAGAAACAGCATTGGGACATCAGCTCCTAAATTAAAAACTCCTATCACTAGTAATATGTTTAATATGAAAATACTTTTAAAATTCCCATTTGGCTAGGCAGTGCTTGCTTACGCATAAAATATTCTGAAGAAAAAGAGTTATCTAAATCTACAGTCTCTAATAAAATGGATGAAAATAAAAATATGGTAAATGCTACAAATGGATTAAGATGAATTGTAATATAAAATGGTATTATGCCATGTAAAATAGCAATCTTATCCTATTACTAGTTATTATGGCCAAGCTGTATGACTTAATAGGAAAGAATTGATTACACTCAAAATTTTGTACGCAAGCTAGATGGATTCTAAAAGTGTTTAAAGTGGCAAATCTACTCAGGCATGGAAAGATTTCACCCTAAAGCTTTTGCCATACAGGAATAGCTATTTAAAAAATCACTTTTTGTTTCTGAATACAAAAAACTGATAAGTCTTAGCAGACTCCTGGTTCACTCCTGTAATACTACACATTCAGGAAGCTGAGATCTGAGCATTGCTACAAGCCAGCCTGGGCAGGAAAAGTTTATAAGATTCTTATCTCCAAAATCCACCAGAAAACTGGAAGGGGTGCTATTGCTCAAAGTAGCAGAGCACTAGCTTTGAGAAAAAAGGCTCAGGGACTGTCGGGGTTTTTAGCACTCTTTGCCTCCTGACCAGAAGGAAGGGCAAAGAGAACAGGCCCCGACTAAGAAGAGACCTAGAAAGGATAGGGCCGGCTGGCCGCCTTTACCCAGCCCTCCCTTCTCCAGAGGGAAGACACAGCCGCGCCAGGGAGAATGTCACAGCAGACTCTTTTAATGGGAAGATACCAGGGGCTAAAGTAAGAACCAGGAATCTATTAACATCAAAGTAGGCAGGACAGGGGGAGGTAGGTGCGGTCAGAGAGGGCAGGCAAGGCCAATCCATGGGTTCAAGGTAGCCTTATTTTACATCACAAACCATAGCCAAACCTCCCAACCAGGAGACAGGCAGGCTGGATCTCCAAAACCGGGAAGTGAGCACTGGGCCATGAGGTAGGCCTTTTACCCTTGATGTGACGTGCCCCACAAGGGACATCATCCAAAATTTGAATTCAAGCCCCACAAACTCCTACACACAAACTGATCGGTCTCATTTATATATATGATACATCTTCATTTCATTTAATCTAAATTACTGTTTAGAAATGAGATGTCTAACAATATTGAAGACATTTTTTCATATATTTTTTACTGTAATTAATAACAGGGTTAACTTATATTCACTAGATAGAAGGTGCGCTACGTCACAAAAAATGATAACCTTTCTCAAGTCTTGGTCCCCATTTCCCTTCCCCTAGCCCCACTCCTCATCTTCTTTCCCCCCTTCCCTATCAAATTTCAAATAACCAAATAAGCATATGCACAATATATCAGATAACAATGTAAAATGTTGTAACAATATGAGATAAACAAGGGACAGCGAAGGAAATGAGAGATAACATAGTACATTAATAAATGGCCTTATGTATCTAGGTTTTGCTCTATTGTAAATCTCTGCTAGGAAAGTCCAAGCTTTCTACTGATTATGACAAATGAGGGAAACCATTGAGCCTATGTTCCTTTGTGTCTGGCTTACTTCACTTAATATGATTTTTCCTAAGTCTTTCCATTTCCTTACAAATGGGGCAATGTCATTCTTTCTGACAGCATAGAATTCCATTGTGTATAAATACCACATCTTGTTGATCCACTCATCAACTGAGGGGCATCACGTTTCATTCCATATATTGATATGGTAAATAGTGCTGCAATGAACATCATTGTGCTAGTGGATTTAGTATGTCCTTGTTTTTGGATGATTGGGTAAATGCCAAGTAGTGGAATTGCTGGGTCATAGGTGAGCTCTATGTTTAGTCTTTTGAGGAACTGCCATACTGCTTTCCATAGTGGTTGAATGAGTTTGCACTCCCACCAACAGTGTAGTAGTGATCCTTCCTGCCTGCATCCCCGCCAACACCAGTTGTTATTAGATTTCTTGATCATGGCCATTCTAAATGAAGTGAGGTGGAATCTTAGAGTTGTTTTGATTTGCATTTCTTATATGGCCAAAAATATCGAGCATTTCTTCATGTGTCTATAGGCCATTCTTATTTCTTCTTCAGAGAAGACTCTGTTTAAGTCTTTGGCACATCTTTTAATGGGATGGTTCTTTGGAGATTGGTTTTGGAGTGATTCTATTTTTTGAGCTGTCAATATATTTTAGATATAAGGACTTTGGCTGTTGTATGGTTAGTAAAGATCTTCTCCCACAATGTAGGCTTTCTACTTAGTTTGCTAGCTATGCCTTTGCCATACAGAACCTCTGCAATTTACTGCAATCCTACTTATCCAGAATTTCTTTGATTTGTTGCATTTTTGGGTCCTTATTAAGAAAGTTTCTACCTGTGCCAATGAGACCTAGTGTATCTCCTATTACTTCTTGTAGACTTTTCAGTGTATCTGCTTTTAAATCCAGGTTTTGATCCCTTTGTAGTTAATCCTGGTGCAGGGTGACAAAGAAGGATCCAACTTTAGTTTTCTGTAGGTACTGTTGAAGAGAATCTCTTTGTTACATTCTAATTTTTTGGGCTCCTTTATCAAAGATTAGTTCGTCATAGGTCTGTGGTTTAATATCTGGGTCCTCAGTTCTATTCCATTGGTCCTCAGGCCTGTTCTTGTGACAGTACCAACCTGTTTTGCTTACTACAGCTCTGTAATAGAGTGCAAAGTTTGGTATTGAAATTCCTACTGCACTGTTCTTTCTGCTGAGGATTGTTTTTTCTATATGGGGTCTTTTATTATTCCATGTGAAATTTTGAATTGCCTCTTTTATTTATTTAAAGAATGATGTTGGGATATTGATGGGTATTGCGTTGAGTTTGTAGATAGCCCTTGGTAAGATTGCCATTTTCATGATGTTAATTCTTCCAATCCAGGAGCATGGGAGGTTTTCCATTTCCTCAGCTCTGCTTTAATTTCCTTTATCAGGGTTTTAAAGTTTTCATCAAAATGTCCTTTACATTCTTAGTTAAGTTAATTCTTAGGTACTTTATTTTCTTTGAGGCTAATGCAAAAGGGCTTGCTTTCCTGATTGCTGCCTTATTCCTTTTATTGTTGGCATATAAGAAGGAACTTAATTTTTGAGCTTAATTTTATACCTGCTACTTTGCCAAAGTTTTGAATCAGCTCAAGTAAGTTGGGAGTGGAATATATAGGATTCTTTAAATACAGAATCATGTCATCTGGAAAGACGGAAAGTTTCACTTCCTCTTTCCCTATTTAGACCCGCTTTGTGCTTGCTTCTTGCCTTATTGCTCTGGCTAGGAATTCTAATACTATGTTAAAGAAGACTGCAGAGAGAGGGCATCCTTGTCTCGTTCCTGATTTTAGAGGGAATGGCTTTAGCTTTTTACCATTAAGTATAATGCTAGCTGTGGGTTTGTCATACGCAGTCTTTATTATACTGAGGAATGTTCCATGGATTCCTAGTTTCTCTAGAGCTTTTACCATAAAGGGGTGTTGGATCTTGTCAAATGCCTTTTCTGCATCTATTGAGACAATCGTGATTCTTGTCCTTGTTCCTGTTGATATGTTGAAATATATTAAATGACTTGTTCATGTTGAACCAGGTTTGCTTCCCTGTGATGAAACCTGTTTGATCATAGTGTATAATTTTTTTTATGATTTGCTAAAGAGGTTTGGCCAGTATTTTGCTGAGAAGTTTTGCATCAATATTCATCAAAAAATGGATCTATAGTTTTCTTTCTTTTATGAATATCTATTGGATTCTGGGATGAGGGTTATGGTGGCTTTCTAGAATGAGTTTGGCATAGAGCCTTTGTTTTCAATTTCGTTGAAGAGCTTGAGGAAAATTGGTGTGAGCTCTGCTTTGAAGACCTTACAGAATTCAGCTGTGAATCCATCTGGCCCCAGGCTTTTCTTGGATGGGAGGTCTCTTATTGCCGTTTCTATTTCAGTGCTTGAAATAGGTCTGTTTACTTAGATTAGGTCTTCTTGGTTCAGTGTGGTATGTTAATATTGGCGAGAAATTCATTCATGTCTTCTAGATTCTCAAATTTGTTGGCATATAGGATTGAAAAGTATTCCCTTATGATCCTCTGGATCTTGGTAATTTCTGTTGTAGTATTACCATTCTCATTTGTGATTTTGTTTATTTGGGTGTGCACCCTTCTTTTTTTTTTGGTAAGATTTGCTAAGATTCGGTCAGTTTTGTTAATTTATTCAGAGAACTAACACCTTGTTTTGTTGATTTTTTCTATAGTTTTTTTTGGACTCCAATTCATTTAATTATGCTTTGCTTTTAATAATTTGCTTCCTTCTACTGGGATTGGGCTTGGTTTGTTGCTCTTTTTCCTAGAGCTTAAAGTGCAACACTAGAATGTTGGTTTGGAAATTTTCCAGTTTGTTAATGTAAGCACTCAGAGCTATAAATTTTCCTCTGAGAAATGGCTTTGCTGTGTCCCAAATGATCTGGTATTTTGTGTGCTCCTTTTTTTGAACACAACATTTTTATCTTTTAATAATCGAACTCTAAAAAGTGATTCTGGGTTATGTTTAGTTTGGCATATAAGCATCCATTTTTAATATGACATTATGGCAAAAATTATGATGATGAATCCTTATCTTTATGAACAGAAAATGAAAAAAATTGAAGTAATATTCTTTTATCTTTAGATATACCACTACCAGGCAGTCACACCAGGTAATATAAGAAAGTGATCTAAATACATTGTGGATTCAGACAATACTGTATACAGCTAATCCCTGGGTACATTTAATGAATATTTACCTATATTTTTTTTCTTTCGGTGCTTGAAAAATTTGTAAATACTTTTTCCTAATGGGCTTTTGATTTGGTTTAATAATTACCTTTTGCATTATAGCTTGATATGGTTATGATTTCTAACTTCTTTTTTTTCCTTTTTGCCTGTCGTGGAGCTTGAACTCAGGGACTGGGCACTGTCCTTGGACACTTTTTGCTCAAGGCTAGCACTCTGACACCTGAGCCACAGAGCCCCTTCCATCTTTTTCTATATATGTGGTACTGAGTAATCGAACCCAGAGCTTTGTGATTGCAAGGCCAGCACTCTATCACTGCACTACGTTCCCATCCTTGATTTCTCATTTCTAAAAGTACCATCTAGTTACAGTTTAGCTGAAATACCAAATTATTTATCATTATTTTTCTTTAATTTTTTTGCCAGTCCTGGGGCTTGAACTCAGGGCATGAGCACTATCCTTGGACTTTCTCAAGGCTAGAGCTCTACCACTTGAGCCACAGCACTACTTCTGCCTTTTTGTCTGTGTATATGGTACTGGGGAATTGAACCTTGGTCTTTGTGCATGCTAGGCAAGCATTCTACCACTAGGCTAACCACCCAGTTCCCATTATTATTTTTAAAGCTGAAATGATGATTTGAGAAATGTCACATATTGAATGACAACCAATTTATATTTTCCAAGTGTTGCATTTTCTTTTTTCTGTATCATTTAAGAAAGGAGTTAAAATACTAATAAAGTTATTATTACAATCATCACCAAATTTATTGTCAGTTTGAGCTAAAGGGAAATGTGCAAGATTATTTGCTAAGGAAGTACTTAATTCAAATAATTATTCACATCAGAAGAGGGCATAGGACTTTTATAAGATATGCTTATTTTGAATGTTTTGTGTTTGTTTTTTTACTCATTCCCTAGGATAAGCTACCTGCCTTTGGACAGATGACTAAAACTTGAAGGTCCAAAATCTGTCAATAGTAAGGTAGGTCTGATAGATAATACTTTGACCAATTGAGAGGCACTACATAGCAATACCTAGGAACATACCTAGTAATGATGTGTGTGTGTGTGTGTGTGTGTGTGTGTGTGTGTGTGTGTGTGTGTAGGTTTCAAATTTTGGAAAAACATTAGTTTATTATTTTCAGGGCCAATGGATATGGATGAGAGTTTCTTAACCTTAACAATGTTATACTGGGGTTAATAACCCTTGCTGGGAGGTCTCTCCTCAGTAGTATGGAATATTTAACAGCACCTCTAGTCTCTACTTCTCTACTGCTTGTAATATTCTCCTCACAACAGTTGTGACATTATAAAACATTTCCAAATATAGCAAAATTTCCCTTAGGGAACAATGTAGTGCTCGGTTGATAATAAGCATTTGTTTAGAGTATTGGAAATGCTCGGTGTACAATTAGGACAAACTTGACTACATGGCTAACTAAAGAATTTTAAGAGCAGAGAGCCTGCACAAGCCCAGAGCGGACACCTGTACTTGAATGGACCTGCCAGCTTCACCGAACCGGAGAATCCAGCAATTTGTGAGTACCTCTGAGATCAAGTTTCCACTTCTGCTCATAGAAGGGCATTGGGAAGGAGCCCCTCCCCCTCCAACTGAGAGCGGCACCATCTTGACTGCTGGCAAAGATGCGGCCAAACAAATTGGAACCTGAGAGGTGATGCTCGCAATGCCATCATTCTTACTCTCAAAGGATTTCCCAGACATCCCTTAGCCAGAAATCTGGCCCCAGTGCTGCGGAAGACCATCCCCTGCACCAGCCACAGACCTGGCAAACAAAGCCGCCTCGGATCTTTCAGCTTTGTTTTACCAATCAAGCAATGTGATCCAAAAAAACCGCAAAGCCAAATCACAAGAGAAAAAGACTTGTGAAGTGTTTAGATCTCAAATTTAATGGAGACACAAGTTTCCTATCCTGCGCACACCCCCCAAAAAAACTGAACAATACCCTTTTTGTTTGTTCTTCTACCCCTTTACATTTGCATTTTAGGTGTTTGCCATTATACCTACACCTTTTTTCTAATATTATGATTCATTCCTCTTTTTTTTCTTTTTTTCCCCTTTTTTCTCCTCTCTTTTCCCGCATCCCTTCTGTCACTGTGGTCGTTCCTAGAAACACAGTGACAGCTCTGGGTACAGTCTGAATAAAAACAATATACATATTGATACAGTCACCTGTTTTTTAAACTCACCCCAAGTATCTCTTGGGGAAGAACTCACAATAGTGATGAATCTCCCCCACCTTTTCTTTTTTTTTTCCTTTTTTGTTTTTATTGTAATTAGTAAAAGGGTTACATGATATTTGCCAGATAGAAGGTGCATTAATTCACATACATTGATACCCTTTCACATGTCTTGGTACCCATTTCCCTCCTCACCCCACACCCCCCTCCCGTCTTGGTTTTCCCCCCTTCCCTATCAAATTTCAAATATCCAAATACAAATAAATTCAATATATCAGATAACAAAGTGAGATACTATACCAATATGAGATAACCAAGGGATATCAAAGGAGATGAGAGACAACATAGTACATTAAGGACAACAATTATTCATTATATGGCTTTTGTTTCAATATCCTGGAGGTCCTTTCAATTAGCTTCACATTATATTTTCTTGTTATTTTTTTTGGATTGTTTTTGGTTTTTGGTTTTTGGTGTGTGTGTGAGTATGTGTGTGTGTGTGTGTGTGTGTGTGTGTGTGTGTGTGTGTGTGTGTGTGTGTATTCGGTTTTCTTTTATTTTTTGTTGTTTTGTTTTTTTTTCTTTTGAAAACTTGTATCATTGAAATCTATATCTACCTCCCTCTTTTCTCTATATATTCTTCTTATCACTCTTCTTATTTTCATAAGTTTTATCTAAGTTTATCTAAACTTTATACTCAAATATTCTACATGTCTATCACCTTAGGTCATTTATCCTTACATGATACCTTTTCTTCATTACTATAATAATCTTATACTCCTCCAGTATTCTTTTTCTACCTCCCTTGTCGTCTTTTATATTATTTTTCTATCTCTGATCCTCTGTTAATCCTTCAACTCTTATAATGCATGGATCTACATTTGATGGTTGTTGAGCAATGCTGTGTATCTAGGTGTTCAATTATATTCTAGGTCCAGAGGGACTTAAATACAATAGAGATTGGATTGAGGGGCTTATTGTGTTGGTCATAAATCGGTAAACTGTGGTTGTATTACATTTGTATGTAATTTCACAAAAGGAAAGAGAGAGTGATATTACCAATCTAAAACTGTCAGCCACTGAAAACAGTCTAGGTGGGATATATCTGAAAATTATAATCTTTTTTAGTATTAATCTTGCTCCCATTTTCAAATGAGCAGAACAAAAACTCAAGAAAAATGTCAAATCAAGGAATAGCATCTCCCACCCACCATAAACAGGCAATGCAGCAGTCAGTGCAAATCTAGAGTAGAGTCTTCCCAGTGCTATACAAATGCAATTGATAAACATCATTAATGAAAAGTGTGAAAACATAAAGAAAGAGATAAGGGAGGAAGCCATAGCTAAATAAGAGGAAACCAAAACAAGATGATATGTGAAAAAGGGGAAGCCATAAAGGAGTCCATAATAAAAGTTTTTCAAAGAAAACTGGACAAATTCATAGAATTCAAAAACAAAAACGTGACCGCACTCCAACAAATGTCCAAAGAGAATTAAGCTGCTGAGCTAACCACTCAAATGGAAATCAAGGAGTTAAAGAAATTCATACATGATCTAAAACAAGAGATGCAAGGCATCAAAAATGAGCAATTAGAAGCAAGGGAGATGAAGAATAAAATAGGAAGCTTTGATAGCAGGTTAGACAATGCAGAAGAGGGCATTTCCTGGGTCGAAGATAATTTAGTTGTTTTACAGAAAGAACAGAAAATGAGTCAATTCAAATGTAGGAAATATGAGAAAATGCTACAGAAGGTCCAAGATACAGATAGGAAGCCTAATTTAAGGCTAACTGGTATTGAGGAGGGTCTGGAGAAAGAGGTCAATGGTATTGGAAATATACTTCAGGGAATCATGTCAGAGAACTTCCCAAATATCCAGAAGGGCAGGCCCATCCAGATACAAGAAGCTTTTAGAACCCCAAACAGACCTGATCAGAAAAGGACACCCCACCGCCACATAGTAATCCACTGAACACCAATATCTACCAACAAAAACCCTGTAACTCATGGAGATTGAACAACACATTGTTGAATCACCAATGGGTAATCAAAGAGATCAGAACAGAAATCTAACATTTTTTGCAATTTAGCAAAATGGAGAACAAAAAATACCATCTCCTTTGGGGCACAGCAAAGGCAGTACTCAGAGGAAAATGTTTAGCTCTGAGTGCCTACAATTGGAAAAATCATGAACCAAAAATTTAATGTGTCACCTTAAGCACCTGGAAGAAGAACTAAAAACCAACCCAAATCCCAGTAGAAGGAAGCAAATTATTAAAAGCAAAGCTGAATTAAATGAATTGGAGTCCAAAAAAAACTATAGAATCAACAAAACAAGGAGTTGGTTCTTTGACAAAATTAACAACATTGAGAGACCCTTAGCAAATCATACCAAAAAAAAGAAGGGAGCACACAGAAATAAACAAAATCACAGACGAAAATGGTAATATCACGACAGAAATTACCAAGATCCAGAGAATCATGAGGGAATACTTCGCAAACCTATATGCCAACAAATTTGATAATCTAAAAGAAATGGATGAATTCCTAGCCAATATTAAAATACCCACACTGAACCAAGAAAAACTAACCCAATCAAACAGGCCTATTTCAAGCTCTGAAATAGAAATGGCAATAAGAGAACTTCCACCTAAGAAAAGCCCAGGGCCAGATGGATTCCCAGCTGAATTCTATAAGGTCTTCAAAGCAGAGCTCACACCAATACTCCTCAAGCTCTTCAACAAAACTGAAAATAAAGGTTCTTTACCAAACTCATTCTATGAAGCAAGTATAACCCTCATCCGTAAATCAGACAGAGATTCATCAAAAAAAGAGAACTATCGACCTATTTTTTTATGAACATTGACTCAAAAATTTCTCAACAAAATACTGGCCAACCATTTACAACAACTCATCAAAAAAATTATACAATATGATCAAACAGGATTCATCACAGGGAGGCAAAGCTGGTTCAACATATGCAAATCAATTAATATAATTCAACACATCAACAGGAGCAGGGACAAAAATGATATGATTGTCTCAATACATGCAGAAAAGGCATTTGACAAGATCCAACACCCCTTTATGTTAAAAGCTCTGGAGGAACTAGGAATCCGTGGAACATTCCTCAGTATAATAAAGGCTGTGTACGAAAAACCCACAACTAATATTATACTTAATCACGAAAACCTAAAGCAATTCCCTCTGAAATCAGGAACAAGGGGCCGGGATTTTGGCCTAGAGGTAAAATTGCTTGCCTAGCATGCACAGAGACCCGGGTTCGATTCCTTGGTACCACATACATAGACAATATCCGGAAATTGTGCCGAGGCTCAAGTGATAGAGTGCTAGCCTTGAGAAAATCCAAGGATAGGGCTCAGGCCCTGAGCTCAAGCCCAGGACTGGCAAAAATAAAATAAAATGAAATAAAATCAGTAAGGAGACAAGGATGCCAACTCTACCCAGTCCTTTTTAACGAAGTATTAGAATTCCTGCTAGTGCAATAAGGCAAGAGCAAGCATAAAGGGGATCCAAATTGAGAAAAAGGAAGTAAAACTTTCCGTCTTTCCAGATGATATGATTCTGTATTTAAAGATTCCTATATATTCCACTCCCAAGTTACTTGAGCAGATTCAAAACTTCAGAAGTGTAGCAGGGTATAAAATTAACCCCCCAAAATCAACTTCCTTTCTCTATGCCAACAGTGAGAGGAATGAGGCAACAATCAGGAAAGCAACTCCTTTGCAGTAGCCTAAAGAAAATAAAGTACCTAGGAATTATCTTAACTAAGAATGTAAAGGACGTTTTTGATGAAAATTTTAAAACCCTGAAAAAGGAAATTAAATACAACTGGGGATATAGAAAAACCTCTCATGCTTCTGGATTGGAAGAATCAACATCGTGAAAATGGCAATCGTGACATTGGTTATCTACAAATTCAATGCAACACCTATCAATATCCCAATGTCATTCTTTAAAGAAATAGAAGAGGCAATCCAAAATTTCATATGGAATAGTAAAAGACCACGTATAGCAAAAACACTTCTTAGCAGAAAGAACAGCACAGGAGAAATTTCAATACCAAACTTTAGACTGTACTTCAGAGATATAATTATCAAAACAGCTTGGTACTGGCACAAGAACAGGCCTGAAGACCAATGAAATAGAACTGAGGACCCAGATATTAAACCACAGACCTATGGCCACCTAATCTTTGACAAGGGAACAAAAAAAAATAGAATGGAAGAAAGATAACCTCTTCAACAAGTGGTGGTGGCAGAACTGGTTAAGCAACTGCAGAAAACTAAAGTTGGATCCTCTTTGTCACACTGCACTTGAATTAACTCCAAATGAATCAAAGACCACGAGGTAAGAGCTGACACACTGAAAACTTTACAAGAAGGAATAGGAAGTACACTAGGTCTCCTTGGCACAGGTCGAAACTTTCTTAATAAGGACCAAGAATCACAACAAATCAGAGAAAGGCTGAATAAGTGGGACTGCGTTAAACTGCAGAGCTTTTGTATGGCAAAAGACATAGCTAGTAACTTAATTAGGAAGCCTACAGAGTGGGAGAAGATCTTCAACAACAATACAATGGACAAAGGCCTCATATCTAAAATATACCAACAGCTCAAAATATTAAATCACTCCAAAAGTAATCTCCAAAGTAACATCCATCCCCTTAAAAGATTGGCCAAAGACTTAAAGAGAGTCTTCTCTGGAGAAGAAACAAAAATGGCCTATAGACACATGAAGAAATGCGAAATGCTCAACATCTCTGGTCATAAAAGAAATGCAAATCAAAACAACTCTAAGATTCCACCTCACTCCAGTTAGAATGGCCAGGATCAGGAAAACGAATAACAACAGATGCTGGAGGAGACGTGGCCAGGACGGATCACTACTACACTGTTGGTGGGAGTGCAAACTCGTTCAACCACTATGGAAAGCAGTATGGCAGTTCCTCAAAAGACTAAACATAGAGCTCCCCTATGACCCAGCAATTCCACTACTTGACATTTACCCAATTATGCAGAGACAAGGACATACTAAAACCACCAGCACAACAATGTCCATAGCAAAGATATGGAATGGACCTAGATGCCCCTCAGTTGATGAGTGGATCAACAAGATGTGGTGTTTGTACACAATGGAATGCTATGCTGCTGTCAGAAAGAATGACATCACCCCATTTGTTTGGAAATGGAAAGACTTAGAAAAAAATCCTGTTAAGTGATGTAAGCCAGACTCAAAGGAACTGAGGCTCAATAATTTCCCTCATTTCTCATAATCAGTAGAAACTTTGGGCTCTCCTACCAGGGTTTTACAATAGAACAAAACATAAGATACATAAGGCCATATAGTATGATGCTAAAAGAAAGGGCCTCCAGGATAAGGAAACAAAAGCCATATAATGAGCGATTGTTGTCCTTAATGTACTATGTTATCTCTCATCTCTTTTGCTGTTCCTTGGTAATCTCATATTGTTACAATATCTCACTTTGTTATCTGATATATTGGATATATTTGTATTTGGTTATTTGAAATTGGATAGGGAAGGGGGGAAAACAAGATGAAGGGTGAGGGTGGGGTGGGGAGCGAAATGGGGATTCACAGCTGAATTCTGTAAGGCTTTCAAAGCAGAGCTCACACCAATTCTCCTGAAGCTCTTCAACAAAATTGAAAACGATGGCCCTTTGTCAAATGCATTCTATGAAGCCAGTATAACCCTCATCCCCAAACCAGACAGAGATTCATCAAAGAAAGAGAAATATAGAACCATGTCTCTGATGAATATTGATGCAAAACTTAACAAAATACTGGCCCACATTCTTCAACAACTCATCAAAAAAATCATACAGTATGATCAAACAGGATTCATCACAGGGATGTAAAACTGGTTCAACATATGCAAATCAATTAATATAATTCAACACATCAAAAGGAGCGAGGACAAGAATCACATGATTGTCTCAGTAGGTATAGAAAATGCATTTGACATGATCCAACACCTCTTTATGCTAAAATCTCTGGAGAAACTAGGAATCATGGACTATTCCTCAGTATAATATAGACTGTGTAGGACAAACCCACAGCTAGCATTGTACTTAGTGGGGAAAAACTGAAGCCATTCCTTCTAAAATCAGGAACGAGCAAGGATGCCCACTCTCTACAGTCCTCTTTAACATAGTATTAGAATTCCTAGCCAGAGCAATAAGGCAAGAAGCAAGCATAAAGGGGATCCAAATAGGGTAAGAGGAAGTGAAACTTTCTCTCTTTCCAGATGACATGATTCTGTATTTAAAGAATCCTATATATTCCACTCCCAAGTTACTTTAAGCTGATTCAAAACTTTGGAAGTGTAGCATGCTATAAAATTTACCCTCAAAAATCAACTGCTTCCTCTACGCCAACAGTGAGAGGAATGAGGCAACAATCAGGAAAGCAACTCCTTTTGCAATAGCCTCAAAGAAAATAAAATGCGCAGTCGCTTGGTTGACTCATATTGTTATAGTATCTCACTTTGTTACCTGATATATTGGATATATTTGTATTTGGTTATTTGAAATTGGATAGGGAAGGGGGTAAACAAGATGAGGAGTGGGAATGGGCGGGAGGAAAATGGGGACCAAGACATGTGAAAGGGTGTCAATGTATGTGAATTAATGCACCTTCTATCTAGCAAATATCATGTAACCCTTCTATTAATTACAATAAAATACATTTGAAAAATAAGAAAATAAAGTACCTAGGAATTATCTTAACTAAGAATGTAAAGGACGTTTTTAATGAAAACTTTAAAATCCTGAAAAAGGAAATTAATGCAGAACTGAGGAAATGGAAAGACCTCCCAGGCTCCTGGATTGGAAGAATCAACATCGTGAAAATGACAATCTTGCCAAGGGCTATCTACAAATTCAACGCAATACCCATCAATATCCCAATGTCATTCTTTAAAGAAATAGAAGAGGCAATCCAAAATTTCATATGTAATAATAAAAGTCCCGAACAGCAAAAACACTTTTTACCAAAAAGAACAACGCAGGAGGAATTTCAATATCAAACTTTAGACTATTACAGAGCTATAGTTACCAAAACAGCTTGGTACTGGCCCAAGAACAGGCCTGAAGACCAATGGAATATAACTGAGTACCCAGATATTAACCCACAGACATATGGTCACCTAATCTTTGATAAGGGAGCCAAAAAAATAGAATGGAAATAAGACAGCCTCTTCAATAAATGTTGCTGGCAGAACTGGTTAAGTACCTTCAAAGAACTAAAGTTGGATCCCTCTTTGTCAGCCTGCACTAGGATTAACTCCAAATGAATCAAAGACCTCGAAGTAAAAGCTGATACACTGAAAACTTTACAAGAAGGAATTGGAGATACTCTAGGTCTCCTTGGCACAGGTTGAAACTTTCTTAATAAGGACCAAGAAACACAACAAATCAGAGAAAGGTTGGGTAAGTAGGATTGCATTAAACTGCAGAGCTTTTGTATGGCAAAGGACATAGTTAGCAATCTAACTAGAAAGCCTACAGAGTGGGAGAGCATCTTCACCAACCATAGAACGGACAAAGGCCTCATATCTAAAGTATATCAACAGCTCAAAAAATTGAATCACTCCAAAACTAATCTTCAAAGAAAAACCCATCCCATTACAAGATAGGCCAAAGACTTAAAGAGAGTCTTCTCTGAAGAAGAAATAAAAATGACCTATAGACACATGAAGAAATGCTCGACATCTCTGGCCATAAAAGAAATGCAAATCAGAACAACTTTAAGATTCCACCTCACTCCAGTTAGAACGGCCAGGATCAAGAAATCTAATAACAATGAATGCTGGAGGGGATGTGGACATGAGGGATCACTACTACACTGTTGGTTAGAATGCATACTCATCCAACTACTATGGAAAGCACTATGGCAGTTTCTCAAAAGACTAAATATAGAAGTCCTCTAAGATCCAGCAATTCCACTATGTGGCATTTACCCAATTGTCCAGAAATAAGGATATACTAAAGCCACTAGCAGAACGAAGTTCATTGCAGGACTATTTACCATAGCAAAGATATGGAACCAACCCTGATGTCCCTCAGTTGATGCGTGGATCAACAAGATGTCCTATTTATACCCAATTTTATTCTTTGCAGCTGTCAGAAAGAATGCTATTGCTCCATTTGTACGGAAACGGAAAGACAGAAAAAAATCATATTAAGTGAAGTAAGCCAGACTCAAAGGAACATGGGCTCAATGGTTCCCCTCATTTGTCACAATCATAGAAATCTTGGGCTCTCCAAGTAGAGATTCACAATAGAACAAAACCTAGACACATAAGACCATATAGTATGAGGCTAATTGTAATTACCTCCAGGATATAGAAACAAAAACCATATAATGAGTGATTGTTGTCCTTAATGTACTGTTTATTTCCCATCTCTCTTGCTGCCCCTTGGTTATCTCATATTGTTACAGTATTTTACCTTTGTATCTGATACATTTTATATATGCTTAATTGCTTATTTGAAATAGGAAGTGGAAGGGGAGATATCAAGATGTGTGCGGGTGAGGCGCATAGGAAATGGGGACCATGACATGAAAAAGGGTATCAATATTTGTGAAGTCATATACCTTGTATCTGATGAATATAGTGTAACCCTTCTATTAATTACAATAAAAATATATGAAAAGAATAAATACTAGTTTGTGTGCCAAAAAAAGAAAATGTGAATGTAAGAATGATTTGATGAAATTTCTTTTTATTAGATTAATTTAGTTGTGACTACCATCATACATTCAAACAGGAATGGGAGAAATTATAAAAAGAATGCCTTGATTGATGATTTTTTTGCCATTCCTGGTGCTTGAACTCAAGGCCTGAGAACTGTCCTTGGGCTTTCTCAAGGCTAGAGCCCTACCACTTCAGCCACAGCATCATTTCTGCCCTTTATTCTATGTGTTTATTCTACCTAGGAGTTGAACCTGGGTCTTCCTGCACGCTAGGCAGGATGATTTTTGTAGCCATTCAACAGTGAGAAGAAAAGGAAGAACTGTAGTCAGTGTAATAACAGTAAATACTGAAAGTGTTAATAAGGAAGAATTGATCAAATCTAAGATAATATAAAGTATTGGAGTGCACTAAGTGTTAGTTGAAAGATACAGTTAGTCATGATAACATTAACAGGAATGAAAAATTCTTAGAATGATTATAGGATTGAAAGGAAGGGCTGATATCAGTGCTCCTGTTAATACTGGGAAATGTAGTAGTCCTCATAATTTTTATTTTGAATAGGAACCATTTAAAAAAACAAATTAACAAGATATAAAAATAATATTTATCAACATAAATACTTGAGAGTGAAATAGTGATTTCTTGCAATTAAGTATAACAAGAAACCAGGAAGTTTTATGAGGTTATGTTCAGTTAAAAAATGATACATTAGTCTGTACTTTGGAAAGATTATGAGAAAACCTGGAGCTGGGCACACCTGCAATCCTATCTACTCAGGAGGCTAAGATCTGGGGAACCCTATTTTGAGCCAGTCAAGGCAGGAAAGTCCAGAGACTCTATTTTTTTAATAAATTGCATTTTATTTTCAGGTGATGTGTAGAGTAGTTATAGTTCCATTCATCAGGTAGTGGATACATTACTTCTTGAACATCAATACCTTTTCCCATGATTTTTTCCCTCTAAATCATCTTGCTTTTGACCTTCTCTTATCTCAAATAAACTAATCAAAAAAAAAAAAAACAGAAGTGGCACAGCAGCTCAAGTGGCAAAGTTCTAGCCTTGAGCAAAAGATCAGGACATTGCCTAGGCTCAGAGTACAAGTCACTGGAAGATGCAAAAAATCTTCCTGTAGTTTCCCTGTGCCAGGCACACATAGTAAATAGTTTAGACCTGTTAAAAACCTCCCATGCTCCTGGATTGGAAGAATCAACATCGTGAAAATGACAATCTTGCCAAGGGCTATCTACAAATTCAACACAATAACCATCAATATCCAATGTCATTCCTTAAAGAAATAGAAGAGGCAATCCAAAATTTCATATGGAATAGTAAAAGACCACGTATAGCAAAAACACTTCTTAGCAGAAAGAACAGCACAGGAGAAATTTCAATACCAAACTTTAGACTCTATGACACAGCTATAATTATCAAAACAGCTTGGTACTGGCACAAGAACAGGCCTGAAGACCAATGGAATAGAACTGAGGACCCAGATATTAAACCACCGACCTATGGCCACCTAATCTTTGACAAGGGAGCTAAAAAAATAGAATGGAAGAAAGATAGCCTCTTCAACAAGTGGTGCTCGCAGAACTGGTTAATCACCGTCAGAGAACTAAAGTTGGATCCCTCTTTGTCAGCCTGCACTAGGATTAACTCCAAATGGATCAAAGACCTGGAGGTAAAAGCCGATACACTGAAAACTTTACAAAAAGGAATAGGAAATACACTAGGCCTACTTGGCACAGGTCAAAACTTTCTTAATAAGGACCAAGAATCAACAAATCAGAGAAAGGCTGGATCAGTGGGACTACATCAAACTGCAGACCTTTTGTATGGCAAAGGACATAGCTAGTAAATTAATTAGGAAGCCTACAGAATGGGAGAACATCTTCAGCAACCATACAACGGACAAAGGCCTCATATCTAAAATATACCAACACCTCAAAAAATTGAATTACTCCAAAAGTAATCTCCAAAGTAGCAACCATCCTATTAAAAGATGGGCCAAAGACTTAAAGAGAGTCTTCTCTGGAGAAGAAACAAAAATGGCCTATAGACACATGAAGAAATGTTCAACATCTCTGGTCATAAAAGAAATGCAAATCAAAACAACTGTAAGATTCCACCTCACTCCAGTTAGAATGGCCAGGATCAGGAAAACGAATAACAACAGATGCTGGAGGGGATGTGACCAGGAGGGATCACTACTACACTGTTGGTGGGAGTGCAAACTCGTTCAACCACTATGGAAAGCCATGTGGCAGTGCCTCAAAAGGCTAAACATAGAACTCCCCTATGACCCAGCAATTCCACTACTTGGCATTTACCCAATCATCCAGAAAAAAGGACATACTAAATCCACCAGCACAACAATGTTCATTACAGCACTATTTACCATAGCAAAGATATGGAACCAACCTAGATGTCCCTCATTTGATGAGTGGATCAACAAGATGTGGTATTCGTACACAATGGAATTCTATGCTACTGTCAGAAAGAATGACATTGACCCATTTGTTAGGAAATGGAAAGACTTAGAAAAAATCCTGTTAAGTGAAGTAAGCCAGACTCAAAGGAACTGAGGCTCAATGGTTTCCCTCATTTCTCATAATCAGTAGAAACCTTGGACTTTCCTAGCAGAGATTTGCAATAGAGCAAAACCTTAATACAAAAGGCCATATAGTATGACGCTAAATGAAAGGATCTCTAGGATATAGAAACATAAGCCATATAATGAATGATTGTTATCCTTAAGGTACTATGTTATCTCTCATCTCTTTTGCTCTCCCTTGGTTATCTCGTATTTTACAGTATCTTACTTTGTTGCCTGATATATTGGATATATTTGTATTTGATTATTTGAAATTGGATAGGGAAGGGGGGAAAACAAGATGAGGGATAGGGGTGGGGGGAGGGAAATGGAGACCAAGACATGTGAAAGGGTATCAATGTATGTGAATTAATGCACCTTCTATCTGGCAAATATCATGTAACCCTTCTATTAATTACAATAAAAATATACAAAAAAATAAAGTAGATATTTTTGTCTCTGTTCTGCATATGAAGAAGGTAAGGCAAAGTTAAGTTATCTGTCCAAGTTCACACAGAAAAGTGAGGTCTGTGAGGGGAATTATGAAAATAAAGGACAGCAGAACTTTTCAATACATATATAAAATGTGTAAGTGTTTATGGAAGAAAGTGAAGTTGAAGAACACTCAAGGAAGAACTGGTCAGGAAGAGAATGGCAGGCAATAGATTAGCACAATCTATTGTGAGGGAAGATTTAAAGGGAAAGACTTAAAAAGTCATACTAAAATACAAATGCCAAGAACCATTTTCTTTTACCAAAAGTTTATTGGCTAATAGAACAGGATCAACATTTAGTATTGTTCTCACTTTAAACATTTTAATGGTTTATATTCATACATTATTTATTTAAATTAATGAGGCATTAATAGTAACAATTAAAATTGATTAGGTAGTAATAGTAACAATAATGACTCAATATTAACGATGGAATCAATCTGTTTATGAAACATAGTTGATTGATGAGTAACCCACAAAAATGATTAAAAAATAATCCATAGTTGCAGATATGAAGTCTAAATTTTCTAGCCAGTATGTGGAAAAGTTGATGCCATTTTGATTAACATAAATAAAATAATAACAAAGACAGCAATGGGTTAGAGTATTTCTTAGTGCTATAATATCTAAAGGTACCACTGGACATGTCTTCATGTAATTGATAAACACAGTTTTCATTTACTTAGGATTTTAATAGTTATTATTAAGTAGTTGTAGAAGTACAAAGCTAAGGCAGGAGTTGTGGCTCACGCTTGAAATTCTAGCTACTCAGGAGGCTGAGATCTGAGGATTGGGGTTCAAAGCCAGCCCAGGCACTAAAAAGTCCATGAGACTCTTATCTCAAATTAATCACCAGAAAACTGGAAGTGGCACTGTGGCTCAAGGGGTAGGATGATAGCCTTGAGCTGAAGTGCTCAGGTACAGTGCCCAAACCCAGAGTTCAAGTCCCACAACCAACAAAAAAAAACCTTCTTGAGCAATTTTATCCCCTACTCCATTCTCCCCTGTTTTCCCTCTCCTATCCCTACATACAATTTACGTAGTTCATTTTTCATAGTATACATTGACTTCAATGACTGCAGTTACTCATCCTTCTTCCATTTTGTATCCCTCATTGTTCTTCCCTTAAAACATGTTTAAATTTTCTAACATTTATTGTGATAAACAGTACATTAGTTTTTGAGAGGAGTTAAAGCTTTGAATTCATTTAGTTGGTTTGTGTGTAGATGCATTGGAGCCCTCTATATGTTATCATGCCTAGTCATGTTTTTTAATGCTTGTATTATCTTTAAGTAGTTGGGCAAAAGAGTTGTCATTCAACAAAGCACGTTATGAATACAGTGTACCTTATCAATGTCATCCATTTAAACATTTTCTTCAGCTCTTCCCAACTCATCCCTTCTTTCACTTTTATTAATATTTTAGCATATGTATAGAATTTTTTCCATTGAAAAAGCAGTTTATATATATATATAATTCATGTTGATCAGTTTTATCCCTTCAAATTTTCACTTTCCCACTTCTATCTAACCCTTCTTTTACTTTTCTTAATTTTTTGATATATGCAATGAAATCTTGATAGATTCTACTCCTCTTCCTCCATTCGTTCTTCTACCCCTCTCTTATTAGTCCCAATCCCCCACTGTTGTAAAAACGCATTTCCTTATATTTATTTTGGTGGGCCTTTACTTACTTTGTCTTTGTAAATAGTTCTATTATTGGAGTTCTCTATAAACTCTAGTTTCAGCTAATTCATTTGTAACTGATTGCATACCACTTTCTGTGTTTCCTTTAGGCAAATTCTAGCTACCACAAATGAGAGAAACAATGGAACCTGTGTTTTTGGCTCTGGCTTACTTAATAAAAATTTCTTATACATACTACATTTTCTTGATCGATTTGTCCATTAAGGGATATCTGGGGCTGCTCCTATATCTTAGCTATAATAACTAGTGCTGCAGTGTTATATTTTAGGTTTGGCTGCCATATATGTGAAAAAACATATGACATTTTTCTGTTTCTGAGAATTAGTTCATTAGACATGATTTTTTTTTCCTGCAAAAGACATATTTTTATTGTTCATCTTTGTCCTGCATGATTGCACAGGCTTTCCTAACTGGACAGCTAAAATATGTTAGAGAGTAGACTTATGGAAACAAAATTGTTCCTTTCAAAAAATTTCCAGGAATGACTATCTCTAAGGACCTTTCCTTTCCTAGAAGGCCAATCTAATATGCATTTTAGTTGGTTTTATTTTCTTTTATCTAGAAATGCTCTCTGGCAGAATCTTAATGACTAGATTTTTTTTTTTTGGTGCCGTCCTGGGGCTTTGAGCTTAGGGCCTGAACACTGTTCTTAGGCTTTCTCATGGCTACAGCTCTACCACTTCAGCCACAGCACCACTTCTGGCTTTTTCTATGTATGTGGTACCAAGGAATAGAACCCCAGTCTTCGTACATGCTAGGCAAGTACTCTTACCACTAAATCAAACTCCCAGCCCCAATAACTAGATTTTTTGTGAAAGATTTTTGTAACTACTGAAATAATAAATATATAAAACATGTATAATAAAAGTAAATATTTCAGAATATGTTATTGAAATGCATTAGTAATTTTTCAAAATAATGTTGTTGAAATAAATCCTGAACTTTTCTGAATATTTTGTGAAATATATTTTGAAAATCTCAAGGTAAAGAGGTAATAAGGTTCTAAGTTACTGTGAAGGTTCTATTAGGAGCTCAACCCGCAAAACATTCTAGAAGGTACAAGTTCTTTAATAGTGTTACCAGAAAAAAGGTTTTCAGTGCTATGGTCTTGCTGGTTAAAAGACCTTTAACTAAGAAGAAACTGATATTTTATATTTCAGGGAAATATTACTAGTCAATGTTAATGGAACTGTGTTTTGCTGAAAAATAAATCATGTAAGTATGATAACGTTTTTAGCTTCATATTTTGCTATAGTGATATTTCAGTGCACGCATTTTAGTATTGCTAGAGCTAAAAATAAATGTTTAGAAAATGTGATGCTTCCTGTGTTTATAATGTATATGTCTTCATTTTACTTACTTATGTTCATTAAAAATCTTTAAGAAGCTCTAAACACAATTCCTTGTCTCTTTAATTTTTTATTGTCTTCTTCACTCAGAGCATAAGAAAGCTATTCTTTAATTTATTTTGTAATTCTGTTGAAATTTGACATTTAATATTATGTTCAATAGTTCCTGAAGAGAAACTTTCAATTCATATAAGGTGTATTCCTGTGGAGTTTTTATTCTAACTTTATTAGCATTTCACCCAGCATCCCCAAAACAGCTTACTCGGTGTGTGGTGTATAATTTCTCCAATAGCTTTTTCAGCCACCAGATGCATTATGATACTTAGCTCAAACTCTGCTTACACCATACTATTTGATGATGATAACATACTATACCTTGTATAAATTTTATGATTTTTCTATCTTTTTGTTGTGGTTGTTGGCTTGAACTATGGGGTTGGACACTGTCTCTGAGCTCTTAAGCTCAAGACTACTGGCCTAACATGCTGACTCACAGTGCTACTTCCTGTTTTCTGGTGGTTAACTGGAGGTAAGAGTCTGACAGACTTTTCCTGCTTAGGCTGGCTTTGAACCATGGTACTCACATCTCAGCCTCCTGAGTAGAATTACAGGCATGAGCCACCAGTTTCCAGGTATATTTTATGATTGTCTAAACCTATGTTCTGTACTATAATACCTCATTACTGCCTGGCTGCTAAGTCATAACCTATCAACACCTGAAAATGTCTCTTTTTCATATATTTTTTATTGTAATGAATACAAGGGTTACATTATATTCACCAGATAGAATTTACATTACTCCACAAATATTCATACCCTTTCTCATATCTTGGTCCCCATTTTCCTCCACCCAACCCCACCCCTCATTTTGTTTTTCCCACTTCTCTATCCTATTTCAAATAACCAAATAAACATATACAAAATATATCAGATAACAAGGTAAAATATTGAACAACATGAGAACACCAAGGGACAGCAAAAGAGATGAGATAACATAGTACATTAAGGACAAAAATCACTCATTATATGGCTTTTGTTTGTATATCCTGGAGGTCACATCATACTATATGGCCTTACGTATCTAGGTTTTGCTCTATTGTAAATGTCTGCTAGGAGAGCCCAAGGTTCCTTCTGATTATGAAAATGAGGGAAACCACTGAGCCTATGTTCCTTTGAGCCTGGCATATTTCACTTAATATGATTTTTTTTCTGAGTGTTTCCATTTCCATACAAATGGGGCAATATTGTTCTTTCTGACCTAATCTCCAAAGAAACAACTATCTTATTAAAAGATGGGGCAAAGACTTAAAAAGAGTCTTCTCTGAAGAAGAAATAAGAATGGCCTATAGACACATGAAGAAATGCTCGACAACTCTGGCCATAAATGAAATGCAAATCAAAACAACTCTGAGATTCCACCTCACTCCAGTTAGAATGGCCATGATCAAGAAGTCTAATAACAATAGATATTGGAGGGGATGTGGCCAGGAAACATCACTACTACACTGTTGGTGGCTTAAACTCAGGGCTTGAGCACTGTTCTAGGGTTTTCTCAAGGTTAGCGTGATACCACTTTAGCCACAGCACCACTTTCAGCTTTTTCTGTGTATGGGGTATGAAGGAACTGAACCCAGACCTTTGTGCATGCTAGGCAAGCATTCTATCACTAGGCCACCTTCCTGACACTTATTATTTATTTTAAATATTTTTATTCTCTTGAAATAGCTACAAAAAACAGTTACCATTCAATAAAGCAGTTTATGGTATGTTTCATCTGGATCAATGTCACCTCATTCATCATTCTTGCACTCCCCACCCATTTCATTCCTTTCCTTGATCACCTTAATTTTGTAGGGTATGATAAATATTATGAGTATGATCCCTCTTCCTCTTTGTTCATCTATCTTTCTCTTCTTAACTTCATCCCCTTTTCAAGTACTAGTTTCCTGGTATTTATTTTATTGGACTATGAGGTAGCATTTCTAAAAATTATGCCATTTGACAAAGAACATAGCTAGTAAATTAATTAGGAAGCCTACAGAATGGGAGAAGATCTTCACTAACCATACAACCAACAAAGGCCTCATATCTAAAATATATCAACAGCTCAAAAAAATTGAATCACTCCAAAAGTAATATCCAAAGAAAAACCCATCCCATTAAAAGATAGGCCAAAGACTTAGAGTCTTCTCTGAAGAAGAAATAAAAATGGCCTATATACATATGAAGAAATGTTCGACATCTTTGGTCATAAAAGAAATGCAAATCAAAACAACTCTAAGATTCCACCTCACTCCAGTTAGAATGGCCAGGATCAGGAAAACGAATAACAAGAGTTGCTGGAGGGGATGTGGCCAGGAGGGATCACTACTACACTGTTGGTGGGAGTACAAACTTGTTCAACCACTGTGGAAAGCAGTATGGCAGTTCCTCAAAGACTAAACATTGAGCTCCCCTATGACCCAGCAATTCCACTACTTGGCATTTACCCAATCATCCAGAAACAAGTGCATACTAAACCCCTAGCACAATGATGTTCATTGTAGCACTATTTACCATAGCAAAGATATGGAACCAACCTAGATGTTCCTCCATTGTTGAGTGGATCAACAAGATGTGGTATTTGTACACAATGGAATTCTATGCTGCTGTCAGAAAGAACACTATTGATCCATTTGTTAGGAAATGGAAAGACTCAGAAAAAATCATATTAAGTGAAGTAAGCCAGACTCAAAGGAATGTAGGCCCAATAGTCTCCCTCATTTGTCATAGTCAGTAGAAACCTTGAGCTCTCCCAGCAGAGATTTACAATAGAACAAAATCTAGAGACATTAGGCCAAATAGTACTACACTAAATGTTAGGACCTCCAGGAGAAGGAAACAAAAGCCATACAATGAGTGACTGTTGTCCTTAATGTACTATGTTATCTCTCATTGCTTTTGCCATCCCTTAGTTATCTCATATTGTTACAATATTTCACCTTGTTATCTGATATATTTTATATGTGCTTAATTGGTTATTTGAAATTGGATTGCGAAGGGGGGGAATCAACATAAGCCGGGGGGTGCGGGGGGAGGGAAATTGGGACCATGTCATAAGAAAGGGTATCAATGTTTGTGAAGTTATGCACCTTCTATCTGGTGAATATAATGTAACCCTTCTATTAATCACAATGAAATATGCCATTTGATTTTCCCCTGAATCTACCATATTTTGCATAATTAAGTTATATATACCTACATACCACCCAAAGTGTTTATTTATGTATTTATAAATTAATTCTAAAAGCTAGTATTTTTAAGCTGTTTGGAAGGTGTATGAGAAACTGAACTGCATTTTGTGAATACATAATGGCTTCTCATAGTCAGACATATTCAGAGATGGAAAAAAAATCTCAGATAAATTTTTCCCACATAAACTTCTACAGATATGAATACTGAGATTCAATAAAGTTTAATCTTGCAGTTAAGTACTTCAAGCCTTTCAACTAGAGCTAGAAGTACCTCTGTTGATATTCCTACTCAGGACTCATTTTATATTCCATGATTCTCTTAAGCTTTATCATCCCAAATTTCTGAGCTATAATGTGTAATCAGATATTTACAATATCAAAACCCACTGAATTACTTATTCTACTTATCATAAAAAGCTGTTACCATGGTATTATATTGTGATATTTAATTTGACAAGATATAAGATACTTGGATATTCACTAAGTAAATTAAAACTGGAAAGTAATGTTAATAATATGTGTTCACATGAACACCATATTTATAAAAATCCAATGTCTTCGGTAGGGCCCTTGAACTTGATGGAAGTTGATTCAGAATCATCTAGAGTTCTCTAGGATTTCTAATGACATAAATGCCTGTACAAGCTGTTTTCTGGGATATTATCTGCAGAGGACAAGAGTTATATTTCAATGTACAGCTTTCTCAGGGTTCCCACAAAATTTTCAAAGCTGCCTGTGCTGAGTGAACACCATCCATCTGGTTACTTGAAATACTCACCCTTTGAACAAGACTGTGAGAGCCATGGGAAAGGACTGAGGATCAGGGAGTGCCAACCATTCAGGAAATCAAATTGCCTAAAGCCCTCACATCTTAGCAAAGTGAAGGAGAAATTTAATATTAAAATTAATACTTACCATAACTTTTATAATGAATATAAATAGTGCTGAGTGTGTATGTGTATGTGGAGTGGTGGCTAGGTCCTTGTTTTCGGTTTTGTACGCAGGGCCAGAATACTGCCTCTGAGCAGGTAATGCTCTACCACTTGAACAACAACGCCACTTCTGTCTTTCTGGTAGTATTGGATATAAACAATGTCATGGATTTTCCTGCCAGGGCTGGCTTCAAACCATAATACTCAGATTTCAGCTTCCTTAGTATTTGGGTTTACAGGCATGAGCCACTGGTATCTTCCTTATTAAAGCAGTGCTTTAATAATTAGTTGCAGTGCTATAAAAGTGTTTAACTTCTCACAGAGTTCCATAGAATACAATGTGGACCTACCTTGCTTTTCAGATATGTGCCATATGGAAATGAAAATTTAAGCCCACACAAAACATCTGAGATTTTTTTCTATCACCATATGCCATAACAAATCTATCAGCTAATCAAAGAACATTTTATCAAGACAATAGTTGAATTCAGAGGCAATATGAGAACTGAATGATTTCAGAGACAAAGACTATGTATTATATAATTTCATTTGTGTGAAAAATGAATAAAAGGTAAATTTTACAGACAGAAAATAGCTTCCGGGACCTAATGCTTAAGAGGATAGTATAATCAGCATTGACAAATAATTTTTTATAAGAAGAAATGGTCTCAAATTGACTTTATTATGGGAATGTATGCATAAGTATTTTAAAGCCATGGCAATTTAATTTGTGTGTGTATTATTTGAAAGTTATCTCAGTGAACTATTCAAAATGAGAAAACATATTTCAGTGGACGTAATTTTAAAAGGTGATTTGAGGAGAACATAGATAACTCCACTAAACCTGAAGCTCTATCTGATGCTTATTTCTTCCTCTTAGCAAAAAATGGGTATTTTTAGCATCTCAGATGACAGTTCAATAAGAGAACTGTTTCCTGGGATAAGCTTGTACCTAACAACTTCAATTTACTTTAAATCAAGTCTTCTAAAAGGCTTCTCAGACTAATCAAAATTGTAATAAATATGTAAGAAAGTAGTAGACACATTTCTTTTAGCTTGTTCATTATATATTCAATTATTGATTGAGATTGTTTCACTTCTATGTTATGTTCCTGAGAGATATATTGTATTTCACTTTTCATAATCTCTTTCTCAGTATGTGTGCTGCAGTTATTTTCTAAGAAATTTTCTTTCTGAGAAATATTTTCTGATATATAGAAATAGGTATAGATATTCACCAAGTTTGTGAAATGGTTATGGTTCTTTTTATATTCTCTAGTTCTTTTAAATTAATTTTTTGCCAGTCCTGGGCCTTGAATTCAGGGCCTGGGCACTGTCCTTGGGCTTTCTTAAGGCTAGAGCTCTACTACGTGAGCCACAGCACCATTTCTGGCTTCTATGTATGTGGTACCGACAAATTGAACCCTGGTCTTAGTGCATGCTAGGCAAGCACTCTATCACTACGTTAAACTCTCGCCCCCCTATTTTGTTTTAGAACTAGACCTCTGCTTTAGATTCTCAGTTTACTAAAATCTGTGATAAGCATGTTTTGCCTTCCCCTGTTTCTTGTCTCACTATAAAGGGTTACTGGCTGCTATGAACCCCCTCCACCCACCCCCATGACTCAATAATGATCAATGTCGTCATGGCTACATTATTACACACCTGGGTACTTCCTCTGAAATAGCGTCGGCACGTCCTGTCCCTCCAGAAAGTCATCACTTATGGGGTTAGAATAGGTGTTTTCTGGTGGATTAAGGACACCTTGCCAACTTCACCTGGGAGACAAGTTAAGAACTTAGGATACTGTGGCTTTAAAACTACAGGAATTAGACCGTATTCTCCAACGTGGCCCAAGAAAACCTTTATTTGGGGGGAAGTAAGGAAGAACTGAAACAAAAATGTTTTGTAGACACACATTGGATAGTCCAGCTTTGATTTTTGATTGTGGCTCTGGGTTCTGCAAAGTAGGTCTGTCAGGAGAGATTGGACCCTGTCGTGTGATCGACTCTGTTGTGGGGTACCCTAAACTTAACATGTCTTCTCTAAGAATTCATCAGAAGAGGTTCTTCATAGGAGAACAAGCCCGGCGCAAGTATGATAGGCTATTTTTGCATTATCCCATTGAGCGTGGGCAGATAGCAAGGTGGGATGATGTGGAGAACCTTTGGAATCACGTGTTTGAGTGGGAGTTAGGCATTAAATCCAGTGAACATCCTGTACTTATGACTGAACCCTCCTTAAATCCAAGAAGCTCTCGTGAGAAGATTGCTGAAATCATGTTTGAGAAATTTTCTGTACCAGCACTGTACCTGCTGAACCATGCAGTGGGAGCTCTCTATGCCTCTGCCTGTGTCACAGGTCTGGTGGTCGACATTGGAGATGGAATTACTAGCACCGTTCCTGTCTATGAGGGTTACTACCTTCCTCATGCAGTCAACCGGCTCTGTGTGGCAGGGAGAGATATTACCGAACATCTCACCCATCTTCTGGTTACCAGAGACTGTAACTTCCCATGTATACTCAATAAGGCCATTACAGATAATTTGAAAGAGAAAACATGCTTTGTCCCATTAGAGCCAGAGAAAGAAATACGCAGGAAACAGCAGGAACAGATCCTGAAACAATACAGACTTCCCGATGGGAACGTCATCCACATGGGAGAAAAACTGTGCAAACTGCCTGAGATTCTTTTCTCACCTAATCTGATCGGTGACCCCAATCCAGGACTCCCGCGAATGCTCTACAGCAGCATCACAAAATGCCAATCTGACATTCAGAAGAATCTCTTTGGGGAGATTAAGCTTTCGGGAGGCAGCACTTTATTCCCAGGACTAACAGAAAGGCTCATGAAGGATATACAACAGCTGGCTCCCCTGGGGACCCTCATTAAGCTCACAGCAACTCCTGATAGGAGTTTCTCCACTTGGATTGGTGCTTCAGTTGTGACCTCTATGAATGCTTTTAAGAAGATGTGGGTCACTTCTTTGGAGTTCAAAGAGTTTGGTGAATCTGTTATCCAAAGAAAATGCTTTTAGCAGACACTGACCACAAAGCCCAGTTCAAAATACCATATGGCGTAACTACAAGGGAGCGGTAAGATAGCTCCTTGGGCTTCAGTAGAATGTTCAATAAACATCATTTCCCATTTCAGGTATCACTTAAGTTTTTGTAGTTGCAATGTATTCTTGAGTATGTGTAACATTCTTTATGTGCTTCTCATTGATCTATGGACACTGGCTAATATCCTGTCCTCTTGAATTTATTTTCTCCTAAGAAAATATTGGGTGGCATGTTGATACATTCACTTAAGGGTTTTCAGTTACAGATGCCTGATACTCATGCTCCCAAGCTTTATTCTGTTAGGGTTCCTAGAGTCTATTTTCAGTTGTTGGTCTTATAGCTGAAATTGATAGTATACAAAGGATAATCACCAAGAAAAATGTTCAGAAACTGTGGAGTGAAGTAAAAGTAATCGTGCTGGTCACTTCTAAGCACTCAAGCAATAGTTTCATTGAGTTAGTCTTTAGCAAAATAAAGCATTTTTGTGATCTGACTCATATCAGAATGATAAGCATAGGATTTCCCATTTCTTTAAGGTTTATAAACTTAGAATGTGCTTCCGCTTCAGTAATTAGTAATCAACAGTTTAATTTGATTGCTGTATTTTTTCCATCTGGTTTGGATTTTATGATTATTTGAAGCACCCTTTTATAGGGAAAATATCAGAGTTAATGGAAATAATAAAAAAAATGGTGAGCAGTTATATGTGGAGAAATTCTTTATTTTTTATTTTAGTGGTATTTCCTCAAAACTTTATTAAGAGAAATGAAAAGTCCAAATATGGCTTTGTCACACAATGTACTTTTGTAAACAAAACAAATTTTGTCATTTTGTTCACTTGTGTATATAACCATATTCATTTTATATGGTTAATCATTTCCCGAAAAGTACAAAAGGATAAGAAGTGATGGCCCTACACAAGTTGTTGAGAAAATATGAAAGGAGTGGAAACAAGAAAAGAGAAGAGAAATGGAAATAAAAACTTTTAAATGACACATTTTTGACACACTTTGTAAATATCTTCCCAATTTCATTTTTAGCAATGTTACATTGCTGGCACAAAGTGATAAAAATTGTTCAAATATTATAAATCAATCAGGCCTTTTCTCTATTCCTATTTGAGAAAGTAACAAAACACTATTCCTATTTGAAAAAGTAGCAAAATGCATAATATTATAGATAACAAAACCACAGTGGAAGAAGGAGATAGAGGAATGACAGTGTCAAAGACAAGTAGAGAACCATAACTATGCAGGGGAAGTATAAAAACATATATCATATATAGGTTGATATTAACAATAAGACTAACCCAGAAAGGTGATAACACAAACTTCAAATTATTTGTGATGAAAGCCAAAAGTCTTTTTTTCCAGTCTTGTGGCTTGAATTCAGGCCCTGGGCACTGTCCTTGAGCTTTGCCAAGGCTAGCACTCTACCACTTGAGCCACAGCACAACTTTCAGCCTTTTCTATGTATGTGGTATCAAGATTTCATGCATGCTAGGCAAGCCCTCTACTACTAGACCATGCTCAAGGCCTGTGAAAGTCTATCAATCAAAATCTAACAATGAGCAAAGTTTGTAGAATTAATTGAAACCATATTGAAATTATATATATATATATATATGATATAGATAAACAATGAACAGTAGAAAATGAGGAAGTGGGAGTTGATTTATAAAATACTATGTAAGGGGCTGCGAATGTGGCTTAATGGTAGAGTGCTTGTGTAGTATGAATGAGGCCCTGGGTTCAATTACCACATAAACAAAAATTTAAAAAAATTAAATAGTGTTTTTATTCTTGTGGTAACATATAGAGTGGTGAGAGTTACATTTGTCCAATAGGGGTAAATTACTCCTTGAATACTGATACCCCTTCTCGTATTCTTCTCCCACTTTCCCTCCTCTCACCCCTTGCCAATCATCTTGTTTTTCCCTTCCCTTCCTTATTTCAAATAAACAAACATATATACAATACACCAGGTAACAAAGTCAGATACAGTAACAACATGAGATAAATCATAAGATTAAAAAAGAGAAAAGAAATAATGTCATATAGTACCTTAAGAACAACAATCACAGAGATAAACCTCTTGTTTCCCTATCCTAGAGTTCATTTTGCTTAGCTTCATCCTATATGGCCATAAATATATAGCTGTTGAGCTACTGTGATCCTCTGCTAGAAGAATCCTAGATGTGTACTAATTATTACATATGAGGGAAAGCATAGAACCTATGTTTCTTTGGGTCAGGATTCTTTTTCCAAGTCTTTCCATTTCCTTTCCATTGTGTATAAATAACCCATCTTCTTGATCCATTCATATGCTGAGGGGCATCTTGGTTGGTTCCATATAGTAGCCATGGTAAATAATGCTGCAATGAGCATCATTGTGCTAGTAGCTTTAGTATGCCCTTATTTCTGGTCATTTGGGTAAATGCCAACGAGTGGAAATGTTGGGTCATATGGGAGCTCTATATTCCATCTTTTGAGGAATCACCATACTGCTTTCCACAGTGGTTGAATGAGTTTAGACTTCCAACAACAGTGTAGTAGAGATCTCTCCTGGCCACATCCCAGCCAACATCTGTTGTTATTAGATTTCTTGATTATGGCCATTCTAACTGGAGTGAGGTGGAATCTCAAAGTTGGTTTGATTTGCATTTCATTTATGGCTAGAGATGTCAAGCATTTCTTCGTGTGTCTATAAGCCATTCTTATATCCTCTGCAGAGAGGTCTCTCTTTATGTGTTTAGCCCACTTTTTAATGGGGTAGTTGTTTCTTTGAGAACTTGTTTTTGAGAGATTCAATTTTTTGAGCTCTAGTTATATTTTAGATATGAGGTCCTTATCTAGGACCAAGATCTTCTGGGGAAGATCTTCTCCCACTCTGTGGGCTTTCTATTTAATTTGCTACATATGTCCTTTGCCATACAGAAGCTCTGCAGTTTAATGCAGAGTTTCAATCTGTGACAAGGAGCCCTAATGTGTTTCCTATTCTTTCTCTTGAAGTTTTCAGTTATTTGCCTTTACCTCAAGGCCTTGATCCATTTGGAATTAATTCTGGTGCAGGGTGACATATAAGTTTCCAGCTTAAATTTTCTACAGGTACTTAACAAATTCTGCCAGCACCAGTTGTTGAAGATGCTGTCTTTCTTCCATTCTATTTTTATTTGTTCCCTTATCGAATATTAGGTGGTCATGGATCTGTGGGTTGATTTCTGGGTCTTCAGTTCTATTCCATTGGACCTCGAGCATGTTCTACTGCCAGTACCAAGCTGTTTTGATTACTGAAGCTCTGTAATTGAGTCTGAAGTTTGGTATTGATATTCCTCCAGCATTTTCTTTCTGCCAAGGATTGTTTTTGCTATATGAGGTCATTTATTATTCCATATGAATTACTGGATTGCTTCCTCTATTTCACTAGATTATGATATTGAGATATTGATGATATTTCATTGAATTTATAGACAGCCTTTGGCAGTATTGCCATTTTCACGATGTTAATTCCTCCAAATCCAGGAACATGGGAAATTTTTCCACTTCCTTAATTCTGCTTTAATTTCCATTTTCAGGTTTTTAAAGTTTTATCATGAAGATCCTTTACTTCCTTAATTAATTCCTAAGTATTTTAATTTTTGATGATATTGCAAATAGAGTAGCTTTCCTGATTTCTTCCTTGCTCTTCTCATTGTGTGCATACAGGAAAGCCATTTATTTTTGAGGGCTAATGTTATACCTTGCTACTTTGCCAAAGTTTTGAATCAGCCTGAGTAACTTGGGAGTGGAATGCATGGGGTTCTTGAAATACAGAATTATGTCATTTGCAAGGAGGGAAACAATAAATGCAGAGTTCATTCCTATAATCCTACCTACTCAAGAGTCTGAGATCTGAGGATAGCAGTTCAAAGCCAGTCTGGGCAGGAAAGTCTGTGAGACTCTTATCTCCAATTAATTCCTCAGAATACCAGAAGTGTCACTGCGGCTCAAATGGCAGAGCACTAGCCTTGAGCTGAAGAGATGAGGGATAGTGTGCAGGCCCAGAGTTCAAGCCCCATGACCTACAAAAACAATGTTATGTGAAAGTTCAATAAGGTGGGCGTTGGATGTTCACACACATAATCCTAGCCTCTCTGGAGGCTGAGATCTGAGAATCATGTTGCAGTGCCAACCCAGGCAGGAAGGTCCATGAGATTCTTATCTCCAATTAACCACCAGAAAACATGAAGTGGTATTGTGGCCAAAAGTGGTAAAGCACTAGCCTTAAGCTAAAGAGCTCAGGGACAGCGCCCAGGACAATAATTCAAGCTCCATGACTGAACTCTCTCCCTCCAAAAAAGTACAGTAACAAAATACATTTGAGACATAGACATGAATCATCAATACTGATTGGAATTTAAATTTATATATATATATTATTACAAATGAAATACTACTTAAATTTGTAAAACTTAAAACTAAATACAGAAATCATTATGTATAATTATATTTTATAGTTATCTGGTAGTAAAATAACTAAAAATGATTATGTTACTATAGTTATCAATGTATTTAAAACATGATATTGTATGTATACTTCATTTAATATTTAGCAAAAATAATTAAGTTGATATAGTTGTTAATGTATTCAAAACATGTTATTATGAGTACATTTGATGTTACATAAATATTAAATAATACAGCTTTGCATGGTTAATTTCAGTGTAATGAGAATGCTAAATGGCATTTTGAAATGTCTGATTCCTATTGGTGATCAAATTACTGATATTTTTCATAGTTATTTTCCACATGTAGTGTTAATTTTCATTTAGACTCAAAATACTATTGAAAAGGAAATTAGGAACAACCAAGTGACAACCTTCTGAGTAATATGTGTGAGTTATATGGAGTTTGTAAACTCAAAATTTATAGTAGATTTTATGACCATGAAAACATGATAAGAAAATCTGAGTAAGAAGACCTGCAAAACTGAAGAAGAAACTAGAAAGGAGCATAATTCAGTGATAAAATGTAAAATTAATTATAAAGGGTTTTTTCATATCTTTTTTATTGTAATTAATAGAAGGGTTACATTATATTTGCCAGATAGGAGGTACATTGATTCACACAAATTGATACCCTTTCTCATGTCTTGGTCCCCATTTCCCTCCCCCACAAGCCCACCCCTCATCTTGTTTCCCCCCCTTCCCTATCCAATTTCAAATAACCAAATACAAATATATCCAATATATCAGATCTCTTTTGCTGTCCCTTGGTTATCTCATATTGTTACAGTATCTCACTTTGTTATCTAAAACGGTTTTTTTTTTTTTTTGCCAGTCCTGGGCTTGAGCTCAGTGCCTGAGCACTGTCCTTGGACTTTCTCAAGGCTAGAGCTGTACCACTTGGGCCTCAACAGCACTTCCTGCTTTTTTGTATGTATGTGGTATCAAGGAATCGAACCCGGGACTTTGTGCATACTAGGCAAGCACTTTAATCACTAGGCCAAACTCCCAGCCCCTCTAATAAAGGTTTTTGCTTAAGATGTAGCTGCTTTACCAATAGAAACTTTAGGGGCTGAAAGTTTGGCCTAGTGTTAAAGTACCTAGCATGCACAAAGACCTGAGTTTGATTATTTGGTAAAACATTCACAGAAAAAAGCCAAAAGTGGTACTGTTGCTCAAGTGGTAGAGTTCTAGCCTTGAGAATACCCAAGGGCAGTGCTCAGGCCCTGAGTCCAAGCCCAGGATTGGCAAAAAAAAAAAAATAGCAACTTTATATGCTACATAGGCAGGTCAAATAAAGCAAAGTAAAGAAAGTGTCCTGTTTGGGAATTGCAGAAAGGTGAGTAAACCAACAGTGTTTCCTTTTTGCCGGGGCCTACCGGCAGCAAATTGGGGTTCCTGAAATAGGGGGAAGGGAAAGGAAAAAATAGAAGAGAGACAAACACATCAGGTCCGGGAGGTCTGCAGCCCAGGTAAAAACTGCAGCCTCATTTATTGTCAACTCCAGGCTTATATCCCTTCTTGAAACCAGGGAACTTCCAGCTGTTACATTCATATGGTAAATCTCAGGTCATTTAAACAGAATAAGACCATAAAACAATAAGACAATAAAGCCATTGTCTGATGCAAATCAAGGTACAATTTGATTCTACTCGGGCTCCCAACATATCCCCCGTTTTTACTTTAAAAGAAACACAAGTGCAATTTTTTCTCTTTCCTATACCTCTAATTTATCCTGTCTCATTTTCCAAAAATGAGTCCTACAAAAGCACACGTTACTCCAATTAAAGCAACAAGGTGGTCAACACAGAAATAGTCTCTAAGCCTGAGCTTACCTAGAACTTGGTGAGGGCCAAACTTACATCTGAATGAGGATCTGCTGTCCTCCATGGGCCTGCTGGAGATTGCTATAAAGTAATTTACAAGAGTAAGCTGAAATAGCAATTAAGCAACCATTTTGATAGTCCTAATTTTCCTTGTTTCTTTTTTAGAAACAAAACTTTAGGACAACTTTACTTTTAAATTTTGTTCAGAAACCATTTCTACTTTTCTTTAAAACTTTTACACTTTTTAACTTAAACTCTTAACACTTTGGTCTTTATTTGCATTTGAAAAACCTTTAAGGCTAAAGGAATTCCCTTTGCCTCCAGCCCCCCTAGGGCCCAGGTCACTCCCTTTGCCTTTGAAGAACTCCAACAACAGTTTAAAACTCAAATAACAGTTTTTCCCTAATGCAAGAATTACAAACATCAGTGCACCAAAAGTTATCATCAGACTTCCAGTGTCAGTCTGTAAGAAAAGACAGATAGGCAAAGTTTTTGACATTAATGAACAATTTTACATTTAAATCTCTAATACATGTCTCCAAACTTTAACTAAAGGTAATAAATCCCAAATTCCCTAATACCTCTGGGCTAAACAGGATACAATGTTTACAATGTAAACAGCTGTATGCCTTGCAATAAAATGCAGATTTCAGGATCTAGAAAAATATTTACCAGTTTTTCTTTAAGACAACATAATAATCCTTTGAGACATTGTAAAACATTCAAAACTAATATTTTTCTTGAAGTTTTAAGCTTAGATTTACCCAATTGCCTTTGTGTTTAAGTATGAATTTATCCATTGTTTTATACAGCATGCTGGTAATTTAACCTTGAACATGTTCACTCACTCATTCACACACATTCATACTCAAAGATCTTAAAGTGCGCAAAATTAATATTGGCCATTCATTTTCCGGAAGTTTATGTCAAGAGAGCTTTGCCAATTTTACTCTTGCAGGTGAGAACCAGGTTCAAAACAAAACTTTTTGCAAGGCAACTTAGCTGGAATTTATTTTTCCAGGGCTTGTTACAACTGCAGACATGGGGGGGCAGCCATGCTAGGCCCAGAAATGTTCAAATAAATAACAAGGATGTGTGCTTGAGTACGCACAGAAAAACCATAAGGATCCAAACTTAGAAATGGTACCAATTTTAAAGACAAAACTGGACAAGGAAAAATATGTAACACGAACAAGACAGAGAAGCGGGGACTTTTAAATAATCAGACATTGACATATAAAAAGAAAATTGGACTCAATCAGATACACTTAACACAAAAAACATGAGCTCAGATGAATGTTGTCACCAAACAGCTATTTTTAGATTTAGACATGTCTTGCTGGTGGGACTCTCAGGTATGCCTTGTTATTGACAAGAAACTCAGAAGGGGAAGGGGGGTCAAGGCGTCCCTTGACCACCCAGGCCTCTATTTTAGGCCCACAGTGCACCTTTTTTAAAATAAAATAAAATAAAATAAAATAAAAAAATAAAACAAAACACAGACATACAGGGGGTCGGCCAACTTCTACTTACCTCTGGAGGCCTTTGCTTTTCACCTGGGCATCTTTTACAAAAAAAGGTTATTAAGAAGAGGGATGGTAAAGACAAAATAAAAAGAACAATCCTTTATCTCAATAGTATACAAGTTGGAAAAGAACAATTGTCACATATTAAATTGTGTAGAGTCAATGAATATGTTAAAAAGTCCCTACATAATAGTAAAAGGAGGAGAAACACAGCTCATATGAATGTGTGGAACAAGTGGATCAGTAGCAGTCCCAATTGACATGCACAAATAACTCAGGTCCTTCCCACGTCGCAGGATGCACCACTGGAGGGTTGGGGGTGTAGGCCCAGTGAGTTGCTGCTTGGATGGCCACTGTCACTCTCCATAATCCGAACGCAGCGTTCAGGCAGCCAGCGGGCGTCATTTTCTCCTTGTGAAAAAACACATACATGCCCTCGACCCCAGGTTAGAACAGGATTGGGTCCATGCCAAACACCAGTTAGGGGATCCTTCTACTTTACTAAGGCAAAAGGACGCTGCTTTCTTTTTTCCCAGAATCGCTGAGCAGCAGATAAATTATTTGAACCCAAATTCAAAAAATTTAAAACAAATAAAGCATGATTAAGTATATTCACAGGGGTAGCAGAATACAACTCCCCTTTCTTTATCTTAAAAATTTGATGTTTTAGTAATCCATTAGCTCACTCCACAATACCCTAATCCTTGTCTCTGTGAGTGAGACTGGGGTTGGAGTGGCTCTGGCCCTCCCTGTGCTGCTGGGCCTAGTCCCCCAGAAGGGAGGAGGCCTTGATCAAGCAGCTGCTTAGTAACTTCAGCACTAGGACTAAACATATACAGTCCCATTTTTCCATGACATCACGACCCCATAAATTAATTGGCAGATGATCCAGGACAAATGGCTGAAAATGACCAGAGTGCCCTTCCTCATCTCTCCAAGCAAGAATCACACTGCTCTGCTGTGGGTCAGTTGCATACCCAATCCCCTGTAGGGAAGTCATAGAGGTTGTTAGGGGCCATTGGGCTGGCCAATGTTTTTTAGATATCACAGACACATCTGCTCCAGTGTCTAATATTCCTTTAAAGGGCTTTTCTTGTATAAATAATGTCATCTCAGGCCTCTCTTGTTTTATGCTTTGTACCCAATAGATATCAGAAGATCTAAATCCTCTCTGTCCACATGGGGAATTAGCAGTCTCCCCGGGAGGTAAAGGCAGAAATATTAGTTGTGCTAATTTTTGAACGGGTGGGATCGATACCACGTGTTTCGGGGCAGAGGCCATAATTTTGATTTCTCCAGTAAAATCCTGGTCAATTTTGCCAGGTGTAATCTGTATCCCTTTAAGGGCTGAGCTACTTCGCCCTAACAGCAATCCAACCACTCCCGGGGGAAGGGGACCGAAGACCCCCGTGGGGAGAGCTTGTGTCCCCATCTCTGGGGTCAATACTGAGCAGGTGGAGGAACAGAGGTCCAATCCTGCACTGCCTGGGGTGGCACGGAGGAGGCTGAAGACTGATTTTGGGGGGTTGCTAGAAGATGCACTTGTGGCCGAGAAGAGGGAGGGACTGCCCCATGGTTTTGCGGGGCCAGGGGCTGGCCCCTTCTCCAGTTTCCCGAAAACGGGCGGCCATTGCGATTTGTTGCTGACTTGCAATCTTTAGCCCAGTGCTTCCCTTTACCACAGCGTGGACATGTGCCAGGTGATTTTTCTCTCTTTAACCTGGCCTGGCGTGGGCATTGCGTCATCAAATGTCCTGTTTGTCCACAAGAGAAGCAACTCCCCGGGGGTCTAGCATCCCGAGAATGCCGCTGACCTCTATATTTTAGAAATTCAGTAACAGTCTTTCCTTGAGGAGCGGCGGCTAAAGTAAGGCCTTGTACATGGGAGGGTCCAATATCAGCACACAGTGAAATAAAGTCCGTGATTTCTCCCTTATTCCTATGGGGTCTGATAGCCGCCTGACAGGCGGCGTTGACATTTTCATAGGCTATGTGTCTAACTATAATCTTCCTTGCGTTCTCATCTTGTACTAGGCGGTCTGCAGTCTCCATTAATTGAGACAAAAATTCTAGATAAGGTTCATTCAGTCCCTGTTTAACTTCTACTAGATTTTTTGTACGATTGGAATTATGTAACCTTTTCCAAGCCTCTCTCGCTGCAGCATTTATTTGTAAATAGGCTTCCTTTGCATAACCCAATTGATCTTCGGTGTGTTTATAGGTTCCCTCTCCTAACAACTGATCAAAAGTGTAAGGCAGGTTCTTAGACCTATTTGTTTCAATTTTAGCCCGACACTGTGCAGTGAACTCTGTCTCCCATAATAAGTACTCTCCTGCACTAAGGCATGCTCTGGCAAGCCGCTTCCAGTCATTTGGGAATGCAATACCAGCACACGCGGCCTCCAATATTACTTGAGTAAAAGGGGCAGTTGGCCCATATTGGGAGCAGGCACTTTTTAAATCCTGTAATAGTTTAACAGGAACAGGTTGATGGTATACTTGTTCATCATGATCAACTAAACTAGGGAAGCATCGAGGCCCTGAAATATCTTCCGTCTCTCTAGCAGCCTGAGCCAGGTTTAATTGCGATGCACTGTGCCTGGTTGTAGTGCCTGTTAAAAGGGACTTGTTGCTAGGGCCTTTAGGCTTGCCTAAAGGTTGAAAAAGGGATTGGGGCCATAAGGCTGCAGCCGGAGGCGGTGGGTGTGAGGGTTAAGGTTTAGAATCAGACACCATAGTGGCCTGAGGGTCATATTTCTTTCCTACTTCTGGGGGGACTCTCTGCTCTATCCCCATTTTCGATAGAAGATGTAGGATTTCTTCTAACTTCTTCTCCATCGTAGCTATCCGGTCCTCCATTGGCTCATCATAACTTTCCTTCTTGATATTCAAATCTGAATTCTGATACTCAATATCTACTGGTTGTTGTTCCCTTTTCAAGATCTCACTTAGACTCTCTTGGGCTGCGGCATATGGCTCAGCCTCAGGTTTTTCAGAAGGGTCCTTTAATTCATAAATTTCCCTTAATTCAAGATTAAGTTCAGCATCCTCATGCTGAGGATTTATGTATTCACTTTCTAAATTCCATACATTAATAGCCTCTACTGGGGTCTTTTCGGGGCCATATACACTATAATAATCTTGAATTCCTTTTCCTATCCGCTGCCAAGTTTTTAGGAATTCCTCCTCTATAGTCCTCGGGCATGCCTCCTCAACAAACTGTAGGAAGCTCTGAAGCACCCCTTTTTCCACCCACGTTCTGTGGGCTTCAAGTAGGCCTGTTAAGATCAGTACATATGACCTATGGCTATGAGTTTGACCCATAATTTTTACTCCTGACTATACACTCTCTTAAGATCCTCTCTTAATAGTCCTACGATGTGTTACTCACCACAGCGGGGTCCTCCACCGTCGTCCCAGATTTTCAGGGTCCCTGTTCGGGTGCCAGTTGCCGGGGCCTACCGGCAGCAAATTGGGGTTCCTGAAATAGGGGGCAGGGACTGGAAAAAATAGGAGAGACAAACACATTGGGTCCGGGAGGTCTGCAGCCCAGGTAAAAACTGCAGCCTCGTTTATTGTCAACTCCAGGCTTATATCCCTTCTTGAAACCAGGGAACTTCCAGCTGTTACATTCATATGGTAAATCTCAGGTCATTTAAACAGAATAAGGCCATAAAACAATAAGACAATAAAGCCATTGTCTGATGCAAATCAAGGTACAATTTGATTCCACTCTGGCTCCCAACACCTTTTCTTCCTTCTCCAAGCTTTTGATTCTGCTCAGGACTAAACCTGTCAGAATATTAGGAATCTGTTAAAAGATACTTACTAAAGCTGCTTTTCTTAAGTCATGAGTGATGGGTTGGCTTGTATCATTGTTATCAATATTCTTTGCCCTTGATGAGAGAATGTGAATATGATCTTGGTTCAATTTTCTTTCCATGTAATATTTGAGAGTAAGATGGTGAGTATGGAGATATCATTGTATTTCTGATTGATGCCACTATCTAGTGCAATCCTACAGATTCAGGGCTGAACTGTATGCTCAAGTCTGCTTATCCTGTTATTTCTTTTTTTGACAATCCACTTGATGATAGGAAAAAAAATCTCACTAAAGAATACCTCCAGAATTCTGGCAAAGGCCACACTTTAGTGTGATCTGCCAACTCTGAGATTGAAATTGACCAATCGTATAGTAGTTCTAGATTACCATTCAGTTGTTTTATAATGTGGATCCAGAAGAGGTTCTGGAAAACAAGTGGAGGGACAAAAAGAAGTATTTAGCTTTGACTTCTGCTTTAGAGTTTGCCTTCCTAGTGGTTAATCTTAAAGTCCAGCATTCCTGATGCCCTCTCTCAGTGATCGTTTGCTGTAATTGTAGCTGGCTGTGACATTTTAAAAAGAACTTTTTCACAGACAGTGGAGGTCACCCATATTTTGTCCTAAATGTGAAGCATATTAATGGAGTGCAAACTCTCTTCAACAGTGGGGGAAACTGAACCAATCTCCTGGATTGTGCAACAAGTCTAATTTTTTGCTCGTCTCTCCATCCAGATCAGGCACTGCTTGCCCAAACTGACATTTTATTCAAGAACCCCATGTAACCTTGCCTGCCCAAAGTAAAGGAAGGGAAATAAACTTTCTTCTTTATAATGGAACCACCTTTTCACTGCTCTCCAGCACAGGTCTTTGTACAGCATGATTGTAAAGGATTTCTTAGAACAACTCATGACCCAATGTTTTCTTCAACTCCTTAGCTATAACTGGGCTTATTTCTTCCCCTTTCCTTCCTTTTTCATTATACCAGAAAGGCTTACTCCCTTATAAGAAAGGACACTTTGACTGGCCCTGAAGTGCTACCCTCATGGCACCAGAGACAATTCTCTACTTTCCCTTAATGGAGATTGATATTAATTAAGAGATTGGGTCACACAGGGAAAGATAGGTTGAGCAATAGGAGCCACTTTTGTCTAGATGCATCTTAAAGACCTGAATTCTTTCTCTCACCAGAAATATTATCCCTAGAGGCCAAAATCAATGAAGCCATGCAAACTCATTTTATGAACTGAAACCTTGAAATCAGATAGACATTTACCCAGCTTAAAGATGTATACTCCATGCTCAGGCTTGAGCCTACAAGTTAGACAAAAAAATTTACCTTTATATGTCACAGAAAAAAAAACAATAGAAATTCAAATTCAAGCCAAATAGTCCAGCAATTTGTGGAGTACTTGAACAAAGAACTGGGTAGAGTAGTAAATCTTGCCCATTGCACTTTCAAGCTGTGGTATCTGTGGCATTCATGACCCCGTTTAAATTTCAAGAAGGATTTAAATATATATTCACCACAATGTTACAAGACTTCTTTCCTTCCAGAAAGCCTATTGCTCTCAGAAAACTATCTCCTTAAGTAGCAAGCATGGATATTAGAATAGCTAACTATCTGATTATAAACTTGTCCACTTCTGAGCCCTTCCTACTTCACCCCTGAGGAAGAAATGAAAATAAAGTACAATTGTGAAAATGGTTGTACTCCAAAGTGAGACAACTAGATAATACCTAAAAAATATTTTAGAGGACTCTGACCTGATTGTCTTTAAGGATGGGAATTACTGTGTAAAACATGGGGTCCAACAGCCAGATTCATTGTAATCACTGTAGAAGTGACAATGGAAAGTTGGACTCTTCTACTTTCACTATTGCTCAACTTGCTGAACTTGAACAGACCTTAGTAGAATGTGAGAACTTAATAATGACAAGTGGGTATATGGAGGGAGATAAAGAATAAACAAGGAAAGGACTGTGTATGCTTTACTATATTTTTATGCTCATTCTTCCACCTGGAATGAAAGATAAAATAGTTAATGGATCAATAATAAATTTCATATAGAAATCAATTAACTTTTGTCTTCAGTGGTGTCCCCTCTGAGGGAGTAGTCATCACTGCTGTCCAACAATATCATTAATTAATAATAAAATACCTTCTGTTTTGGAAATTTTTTACTAAGTATCACAGTGGTCATATTTTTAAAATATGTTATGTTTAGTTTTGTCCCAGGGTAATTATTTGTCTTTTACTAACAATTGCATTTATTTGTAGACTTATAGGGACTTTCATTATTATAAATGAAGGCAGCCAAGAATCTTGTTTTTTTCAGTATAGCTTACTTTGATTAGTATACATTTTTCCAAGTCTTTCCATTTCCTTTAGACTGGGGTAATGCCATTATTTCTGATAGAAGCATGGAATTCCGTTTTGTATATATACCACAGAGGCTGATCTGGGTTGATTCTATATCTTGGTTAAGGTACAAAAATGCTGTAATAAACATGGTCGTGCATTCTCTGCATATATTGAGATTAGCATGTTGTTCTTGTCCTTGATCCTGTTGATATGTCAAATTACATTGACTGACATATATATGAAATAATATTTTCATCCCTGGAATAAATCCCATGTGATCAAAATGTATGGCTTCTTTGGTTAATTGTTAATTGGATTGGCTAGAATTTTAGTTAGAAGATTTATATTGATGTCCATCAAAGAGATGTGTCTATAGTTTTCTTTCTTTGATGAGTCCCTCTCTGGTATGGTGATGAGAGTTATGATGGCTTCATAGAAGGAGTTTGGTAGTGATATTTATTTTTCAATTTAATTGAAGACTTTCAGGAATATTGAAGTGAGTTCTCTTTTGAAGGCCCCATAGAATCCAGCTATGCATCCATCTGGTCCTGGGCTTTTCTTGGATGATGGATCTTTTATTACCTTGTCTAGTTCATTACTTGTTAGGAGTCTATTTAGTTAGTCTAAAACTTCTTGGTTTAGTTGGCTATATCAATAATTTCTAAGAATTCTTCCATTTCTTCCAGATTCTCCAATTTGTTAGCATAAAAGTTTGCCAAGTGTTCTCTGACAATATTCTGAACCATGCTTGTTTTTTTTCCCCATGATGTTCCCATTTTTGTGTCTAATTCATTTTGGTGTGTTCTCTTCAGTTTTTTGGTCAGATTTGCTAAGGGTCTGTCAATTTTCTTAATTCTTCCAAAGAACCAAACCTTTGTTTTGTTTATTCATTCTACAATTTTTTTAAGTCTGTAAATAATTTATTTCTCATTTAATTTTGTTATTTTTTTCATCTATTTGTTTCAGGTTTGCTTGTAACTGTTTTCAAGGAGCTTACGGTGCATCATTAAAGTGTCGACTTTAGAGTTCTCCATTTTGTTGATGGAAACACTCCAATCTTTAAATTTCCCAGCAGATACTGTCTTTGCTGTATCCCAGAGGCTATGCTAATTGATTCATTTCATTAAATTCCATATATGTTTGAATTTCCATTCCTATCTTATCAATAATACACTAGTCACCCTGCAATGTGTTCTTCACTCTCACATGCTACAATGAACATAATTCTTTGTGTTGTCTTTTGGCATTGAGCTGTAATTTCATTTTGTTGTGGTATGTCAGGATGCAGAAAATAATTTCAATTTTTCAGAATTGGGCTGACTTTGCTTTGTGATCTAAAATATGATGGACTTTGAGAATATATCATGAGCTGCTGAGAATATATATTCCTATGCTTCTGGGTGAAATATTCTGTTGATGTCTGTGAGTTAGTCAATGAATTTATTTAGCTCTGGAGATTCTTTGTTGCTTTATTGCTAGGTTGATCATTCCAGTGGCAAACATGATATGTTAAAACCACCAAAAATAAATGTGTGTGTGTGTGTGTGTGTGTGTGTTTAGTGTAAGTAGTATGTTTTGGTTCCCTGATATTTTATGTATACATACCTATATATGTATACATAACTTTTATATATTCCTTAGGAGAAATACCCTTATTACCTCTTCTCACTAACTTCTATTTCAATTCTAATTTTTTCAGATATTAGGAGAGCAACCCGGACTTGTTTATGAGGGGACATTTTTAACAAATACTGTTCCATCCTTTCATTTTCAGAATATATTTGTTTTATGGAAAATCTCTTGAAGAAAACAGATGAATGGATTTTGTCTTTTTATCCAACTAGTCAAAATGTGTCCTTGAATTGAAGATTTAAGTCCACTAATAATGATAGTTAAGACTGAGAAATGTTTGTTAGTTCCTGCCATGTTATCCAACGACTTAGGGGCTATGCCTTCCTAGTTCTTACTATATTTATCATGATACTGTGAAGGTTACAATGAGGTGGTGGGATATCCTGGTCTGTTCAGTTTGGGGTTTGGAAAGCTTCTTGTATCAGAGTGGGTTTATAGTTTCGTATGTTTGGCAACTTCTCTGCTAGAATTCTATTAAATATATTTCCTATCCCTACAGTTTCCTTCTCTTGAACTTTTAAATACATAATAATCTTAAATTAGGTCTGATTGACAATGAATAATTGGCTGTTATCTATAATATCCAGTCTATTTTCTATTTTAGAGGCTCTGTCTTCTATGATGTCGCATCTGCTGTGAAGGCATTCTATTTCAGTATTTTATTTGCCTACTTATAATTAATCATTTTTGACGGCTTCAATCTCATTATTGAAGCTTTGTTTTAAGTCTTGTATGGGCTTCTTTATTTCCTTGATTTGACTTTCTATATCTTCCCACATATCCTTTGGTTACATGAACTTTTCTTTTTGTTGTTGGTTGTGCTGCTTGTACTCTGGGCATGGGCATTGTCAGTAAGATCTTCAACTCAAAGCTCAAGCCTAGAACCTCTACCACCTTGAGCCACAGTGACACTTCTAGTTTTCTAGTGGTTAATTGGAGATAAGAGTCTCATGGACATTCCTGCCTGCACTCGCTTTGAACCATGATTCTCAGATCTCAGCCTCCTGAGTAGCTAAGATTATAAGCTTGAGCCAGCATTGCCCCTCAGTGACTTTTTTCTTCTTTCCTTCTGCTAAAATTTATTTAGCTTTCTTTTTTGAGGATTCTAGTAATCTTTGTTTAATCCCATCATGATCATGCACAGTCTGGCGCAATCTTTCTATCTGATCAGTCAACATATATATCCAGCAGAGTTTTTACAGAATTTTGAGAACTATCTTCAACATCTATTGCTTTATTGCCTGATCATTTTCTGTTGGAGTTGATCCTTCAACTTGCCGTTTTCCTTATGTTTCTATTTTTGGCTATGATCATTTGAAACAAAAGCAAAATCCAAAAACCACAGCAAGCACAGTTTATTTTTTATTACCTGGGTAATGTATAGAGGGGTTATAGCTTCATTCGCCAGATAGTAAGTACATTACTTTTCACACACTGACACAATTTCTCCTGTGTTTGTCCTCATTTCCCTCCCCTCACACCCTCCCAATCATCTTGATTTACCCCTTCCCTTTCCTACTTCAAGTAAACAAATAAACTATATACAATATATCAGGTAACAAAGTCACATACTGTAACAATATGAGATTAGCCAAAGTGCAACAAAAGGGAATAGAAATAACATAGAACATTAAGAACCAACAATCACATAAGTTAAAGCTCTTGCATCCATATTCTAGAGACCCATTCATTGAGCCTCATCCTATATGACCTTATGTATGTACCTAAATTTTGAGATATTGTAATCCTTTCCTAGGAGAGTCCTAGATGTGTAACAATTATTACAAATGAGGAAAACATTTGAGCTTAAGTTCCTTTAGGTCTGTCTTACTTGATTTAATGTGATGTCATTATTTCTGTGGCAGCATAGAAATCCATTGTGTATAAATACCATATCTTCTAGATCCAATTGTGTACTGAGGGGCATCTAGGTTGGTTCCTATCTTTGCTATGATAAATAATGCTGCAATGAACATCGTTGTGCTAGTGGATTTAGTATGTCCTTGTTTCTGGACCATTGGGTAAATGCCAAGGAGTATAATTGCTGGGTCATTGGGGAGCTCTATGTTTAGCCTTTTGAAGAACCACCATACTGCTTTCCATAGTGGCTGAATGAGTTTACACTCCCACCAACAGTGTAGTAGTGATCCCTCATGGCCACATTCCCACCAGTATCTTTGTTATTAGATTTCTTGATCATGGCCATTCTAACTGGCATGAGGTGGAATCTCTAAGTTGTTTTGATTTCCCTTTCTTTTATTGCCAGAGATGTCAAGCATTTCTTCATGTGTCTATAGGCCATTTTTATTTCCTCTTCAGAGAAGTCGCTCTTTAAGTCTTTAGCCCATCTTTAATGGGGTAAAGATTTGTTTTGGAGATATTCAATTATTTTTGCTGTAAACATATTTTAGATATGAGGCCCTTGTCTGTTATATGCCTAGGGAGGAACTTCTCCCACTATTTGGGCTTTCTCTTTAATTTGCTAGCTATGTCCTTTGTCATACAGAAGCTCTGCAATTTAAATCAGTCCCATTTGTCCAAACATTCTTTAATTTGTTGTATTTCTGTGAGTTTTTAAAGAAAGTAATTGGAGACTTTCTCTCACTCTGTGAGCTTTCGTTTAACTTGGTAGCTATGTCCTGTGCCATACAGAAGCTCTGCAGTTTAATGCCATCCCATTTGTCCAAACTTTCTCTAATTTCTTGTGTGTCTGGGAATTTATTAAGTTTCAACCTGTGCCAAGGAGACATAGTGTTTCTCCTATGGATTGTTTTAAAGTTTTCAGGGTATCTGCTTTTACCTGAAAGTCTTTGATCCATTTGGAATTAATTCTGGTAAATGTGACATGGGAAGTTCCATTGTTAGTTTTTTTTTTGACCAGCCATTCATATTTCATCGTTAGTTTTTCCTGCAGGTGCTTAACTCATTCTGCCAGCACCATTTGTTGAAGAGGCTGTCTTTCTTCCTTTCAATTTTTTTGCTCCCTTATCAAAGATTAGGTGGCCATACGTGTGCAGTTTGATTTTGGGGTCTTCAGTTGTATTCCATTGGTCCTCAGGCCTGTTCTACTGCCATTACCAAGCTGGTTTGGTTACTATAGTTCTGAAATAGAGTCTAAAGTTTGGTATTGAAATTCCTTTTGTGCTGTTCTTTATGCTAAGAATAGTTTTTCCTATACAGAGTCTTTTATTAAGCTATATGAAATTGTAGATTGCTTCTTCTATTTCCTTAAATAATGACATTGGGATATTGATGGGTATTGCATTGAATTTATTGATAGCCCTTGACAGGAATGCCATTTTCATGACATAAATTCTTCCAATCCAGGATCATGGGAAGTTTTTCCATTTCCTCAGTTCTGCCTTAATTTCCTTTGGCAGGTTTTTTAAGTTTGCATAATAAAGTTCCCTTATACTATGTACTTTATTTTCTTTTAGGCTATTGCAAAAGTAATTGCTCTCCTGATTTCTGTCTGGCTACTCTCATTGTTGGCATACAGGAAAGCAGTTGATTCTTGAGTGTTAATTTTATACCCTGCTACCTTGCCAAAATTTCAAATCATCTCAAGCAACATGGGAGTGGAGTCTATAGAGTTCTTTAAATACAGAATCATGTCACCTTCAAAGAGGGAAAATTTCATTCCTCTTTCACTATTTCGATCCTCTTTATGCTTGGTTCTTGCCTTATTGCTCTGGGTAAGAATTCTAATTCTATATTAAAGAGGAGTGGAGAGAAGTGGCATCCTTATCCCAAAGGAGCTGGTATTTTGTGTGATCCTTTTTGTTAAATTCCAGAAACTGTTGAATTCTGTTCTGATCTCCTCAATGACCTATTTGTGATTCAAATATGTGTTGTTCAATCTCCATGAGTTACAGGATTTTCATTGGTGGAGATTGGTGTTCAGTTCCAATTTGATAGCCTTGTGGTCTGAGAAAATGCAGGGAATAATTTCAGTGTTTCTGAATCTACACTAGTTTGCTTTATGTCCTAAAATGTGGTGTATTTTAGAAAATGTTCCATATGCTGCTGAAAAAAAAAACATATCCTGATGTTGCTGGGTGGAATAATCTGCAGATGTCTGTTAGGTCTAGTTGGTCTATACAGTAATTCAATTCTGAGGTTTCTCTGTTGAGTTTTACCTGATTGCTCTGTCCATAGGTGAGAGTGGTGTATTAAAGTCACCAACAATAAGTATGTTTCGATCTATGTGTGGTTTTAGTGTAAGTAAAGTTTTCTTGATAAAAGTTGGGTGCTCTGGCATTAGGTGTGTAGATATTTAAGATGATTATATCCCCCTGGAGGAGAGATCCCTTTATTAGTATATAATAGCCTTCTTTGTCTCTTCTCACTTAGTTAAGTTTGATGTCTATTTTATCTGATATGAAGATGGCATATCCATCCTGTTTATGGGGGCCATTAGCTTGATAGATTTTATTCCAGCCTCTCACTCTAAAAATATGCTCTTTTTTTGGGGGGGGGGCAAGATGTATCTCTTGAAGACAGCCGAAAATGGTTCTTGCATTTTGATCCCCTAGACAGTCTCTGCCATTTAATTGGACAGTTATGTCCGTTGATATTGAGGGTTAACATTGAAAAATATTCACTAGTTCTTGTCATTTTTTTTGTTAGGGCTTGTGACTTGACAATTCTTAGGTGCCATTTCTCTGTCCGTTCATGTATATCCTTCTTTATGGCTTCTTTGGTTTATGTATAACCTTATTTAGGTCTTCCTTACATTCTCTTATATCCTTCTTTATGTTTTCATAATTTTCATTGATCATGTTTACCAATTGCGTTTGTAGTACATTTAGAGGACTCTCCTCTAGGTTTGCCATTGACTGCTCTATTGCTTATTTTGAGTAAGAGATGCTATTCCTTGATTTGTCATTTTTCTTGAGTTTCTTCTTCTGCCCATTTGAAAATGGGAGCAAGACTAATACCATACAATATTACAATTAGAAAATATAACCAACCTAGAGCTCTATATCTGCCCAGACTATAGAGGTTCACAATTTTAGACTGGTATTCTCACTCTCCCTCTCTCTATCTCCTTTTGTGTACTTACAGACAAATCTAACACCACCACCAAACACAGTTTTATGATAAAAAAAACACAATCCATACTCCATATTTAAATGACTCTGTACCTACAGTATAATTGAACAAATACATATGCAGTCTTGGTCAACAACAATGAACTATAGAGCCATGCATTATGAAATTTGAAGAAGGAACAAATGACCAGAAATAGAAATATATTATGAAAGACAAGAGGAGGGAAATAGAAGAGGAGTAATGTAGAAGTGTAAGAGTAACATAATAAGGAAGAAAAGGAATAGAGTGAAGATAACTGTGACCTAATTGACAGAAAGGGAAAATAAATGAATGAAACATTTTAAAAAGTTAAAAAATGAAGAGTATATAAAAGAAAAAGAGAAAAAATATGTAAGAGATTAATAATTTAAAACTGATACCTCAAAGTGGCCCGATATCTTAGCTACTCAGGAAGCTGAGATCTGAGGATCAAGGTGCAAAGCCAGCCAGTCTGGGCACAAAAGTACCTGAGACTCTTATCTCCAGTTTTCCTCTAGAATACAAGGATGTGGGTTTTAGCTCAAGGGTAGAGTGGTAGCCTTGAGCTGAAGAGCTCAGGGACAAGGCCCATGTCCAGAAGTAGGGTAGTTGCCTTGTGCTGAAGAGCTCAAGGGCAGTGCCCAGGTTGAATTCAAGCCCCATGACCCACCCAAAAAAAAGACACCTCACAATTATGAGTTCTTAAAGAAGAAATACTAAGATTAAAAATCAGAAAATTGAAAAGCAAGGGACTGAGTCAATAAAAAATATAATTTGAAACAAGTCTGTGCATAATGAAGGAGGACTGTTAAACTCGAGTTCAGTAAGCCTTGTGTGGGCTAAACTTCAGAGTTTCTTGTCTAGATAGTGATTACCAGACTCCAGGAGGGGCTGTTCTGGTATTATAGATATTGACATCTTAGTTACCATCTGTGGTTCCTGGAGTTGCTCTGCACTAGCCATTTCCTGGTATCAGGGCAGAAAGTGAGTGAAGGCTCGCAGCAAAAATTAGGGCCTCAGCAATAAGGCAGAAAAGTGGGTTACAGAAGCAGAATTAGCAGACAGTAGTGAGTACAAAAGGGTGGTTACACTTTTTAGCCTTTCTGAACTATTAAATTCTGTCACCATGTTTCTAGGAATGATCACAGTGAGAGGGGGGGAAAGGAAAAAAAAACGAATGGAGAGAAAACGGGGGTAAAAAAGGAACAAGTAAAAATGAAAGTGAAAATAATAGTAGGATTAGAAAATTAGGATTAAAGTATTCTTCAGTTTTTGGGGGAAGAAACTTTTGTCTCCATTTAATTCAGGATCCAGATGCTTTAAGAATTCTCTTTTCTCCTGTGTTTGGCTTAGTTGATTTTTCCAATCAGTTTATTTGATTGAGCAGAAAAAGTTCTGCCTATAGGCTTGAGGTCTTTGTGACTGTCCACCCAGGTTAACTCACTGGCTGGTCTGTGAGCTTTATCTGTTCTGCAGGAGAAAGTTTGCTGTTTTTGGTAGCTTGAATGAGAATAGAGTTATAATCTATTTGGAGTCCTTGGTGAGCTTCAGAACTCACTCTGATCCAGCCTGGGGCCACTGTTGTTTAGCAATTTCAGAAGACAGCAACAAATAGAGTAGTCCCTGGCTTTATTTACTGGAAGAAAAGAGCTACCCCGCCCAGGGAGGAATTACTCCCTCCAATGCAGAGAACCAATTACCTGGTTAAACTGAAGCTGGTCAAATCCTTTGCCCTTTTGAGACATGGCATTGCAGACACCAGTTCTCAGACTCCAGATATCTGCTAGGTGGTATGGCAGGGTCTTTGCCAGTTGCCAAGATGGCGCTGCTGTTGGCTGATGGGGGAGGGACTACCTTCCCAATGCAGTCCTGGGAGCAGGAGTGAGAATGAAGTACTCACATTTCCCCTTGGTTTTGTGCTTCTGTCTGATGAAGATTTCCATTCCTGGTCACTGGTTCTGTGCTGCAGGTAATGAGGCACTGATTGCTCTGGCTCTCCTGCCTTTTTCTTGCTCTGGGAGCAGCAGCCACCACCGCCACCACTGTGGATGGCGTGAGCTCTAAACTGTCTTCATATACCGGCTGCCTGATTTTTTTTCTCTCTGACTGAGTTCTCTGTGCTACAACAGCTTAAAATTGTTCTTTAGCTATAACCTTTTGCTACAATACTAAAACTGGTATCTTGGTGAGAGCTCATCAAGACTCACCCTGAAACACCACCATCTTCTGAAAATCCTCCATAGCAAATACATTTAAAAAAAAAACTCATAGTTGTGTAATTGTACGAACTTTAGATTTTCAAAATCATAGATTGGGATTCCCTTATCTAACGCTCCTTTACTTTGCATGGGGAATAGCATTGTGGTTCACGAAAGGATATTTAATATATTTGTTTTCAGTGAGCAAACCTGTTGGTAATGATAAAACAAAAGGATAATAGGATGAGACAATTAGCGTCAAAATTTAAACAAATACACTGTAAATCCCAGACAAACAATTAGGAATCAATTGACTAATGAAAAGAAAGAAAAAGAGAAGGACTAGAAAGAAGGTAAAAGTTAAAGAAATATTTAGGAGACACAATGAAAAATAAAGGGAGGAACAAATAAAAATAGAGGAATAAAAAAAGGAATAGAAGGTAGAAAACTAAGACCTACAATCAATATATACAAATGTGTGTATACATATATATAATAAAATAGAGAAATACTAAATTGACCAATCAAAAACATAGCCAGAATTAAGTATGCATACAAGTAAGAAAATATGACTCTAAATGAAAGGACCTCTAGAATATAGAAACAAAAGCCATATAATGAGTGATTGTTGTCCTTAATGTACTATGTTATCTCTCATCTCCTTTGCTGTCTCTTGGTTATCTTATATTGTTACAGTATCTCACTTTGTTATCTGATATATTAGATATATTTCTGTTTGGTTATTTCAAATTGGATAGGGAAGGGGGGAAAACAAGATGAGGGGTAGGGGTGCGGGGAGGGAAATGGGGACCAAGATATGAGAAAGGGTATCAATGTATGTGAAGTAATATACCTTCTATCTGGCGAATATAATGTAACCCTTCTATTAATTACAATAAAAAATATATGAAAAAAGAAAGTGTTCTATAATCATCGTAGGTTGTACATCTAAGATTAAACAGAATCGCAGTGAAAAAGAAAAAAAACAGATTAAATATGAACAAAAACAGGTGTCAAATGTGTTTGGGGGATTTTGAATCTCCAATGTATACTATTCAATCTCAGTGGAATTTTTTTTTTTTGCCAGTCTTGGGCTTGAGCTCAGGGCCTGAGCACTGTCCTTGGATTTTCTCAAGGCTAGAGCTCTACCACTTGAGCCTCAGCACCACTTCCAGCTTTTTTCTATGTATGTGGTACCGAGGAATCGAACCCGGGTCTTCATGCATGCTAGGCAAGCACTAGGCCAAACTCCCAGGCCGTCAGTGGAATTTTTTATTTCCATGGGGTGATCAGCTTTCCTTGTGGGGTAGGTGTATTCAAAAGCCTTCCTAATATGGGGATGTGGACCCAATATTCTGAGTTTCTGGGAAGTTCTCAAGTTACTAATGGGCTGTTACACTACAGAGCACACATTGAGTAGTAAGGAGGCTTCAGGCATAGACTTTGAAGTGTTGTAATGAAAATTGGAAGTCTGAACTAAAAGTTTTAAATAGCAATAGCTTTAAATTACATGTGTCTAGTTTATGGCCACATTTCACTAAACAAAAAAAAATTACAGAGTCTGGGAAGATGATTTAGTGGTAGAGTGTTTGGCTAGCATGCACAAAACCCTGGATTTGATTCCTTAGTACCACATAAACAGGAAAAAGCTGGAAGTGGCACTGTGGCTCAAGTGGTAGACTGATACCCTAGAGCAAAAGGAAGCTCAGCAAATGTGCAGAGGCCCTGAGTTCAAACCCTAGGACTGGCAAAGAAAAAAAAAAGAAAATTACAGATACCTGCATATCACAAAAATACAAGTGTAAACATTGTTAATTGTGTTCTAGTCTTTCCCATTATAATTTTTGCAGCTGTTCTTGAGAGATGGATATAATATGAAATATTATGTGTTTATTTATGTAGAATATATTGTTAATATACAAAACTCTGATTATACACTTTATGAATACAACAGATGAAGCTTTTAATCTGCCATGAAACAAATCAATGATACAGAATATTTTAACTTTCAAGGTTAGCTGTTCATCCAATCCATTTGCCATTTATGAACTATTGTGTTAGTATTGCATTAGTTTACATTTTGTTTTAATATGACTTGGAACAGTAGGGTGTATAATTGTTAGAATGTTTCTTTCCATTGACTGCACAGCATCACTACTTCCTGTACCTGAGAAAGGTTTTCTCCTACCTGACATTTAATGAGAAAATTTCCAGTCACTTGGCAACAAATGTCTACAATTTAGGATACATCTCATTCATGTAATTAGTATTTAAAACAAAGCTTATTGCAAAATAATATTAGAACAGCAGACACAGAGACAGTGTTTTGTTATTTTATAGTTTATTATGTACTTATTTCTCTCTCCTCTCTCTTCCCTACAGTTTCCCCCCTCCTGTCCTCTCTCCACCACTCCTCTCTGCATTTTTCTCTGTCTCTCTCATCATAGGTGCAAATTAAACTAATGAATCAGTTTAACTCCTACCAAGAGTGTAATGTTATCTCTCATCTCTTTTGCTGTCCCTTGCTTATCTCATATTGTTACAGTATCTCACTTTGTTACCTGATATATCGGATATATCTGTATTTGGTTATTTGAAATTGGATAAGGAACGGGGGAAAACAAGATGAGGGATGGGGGTGGGGGGGAGGGAAATGGGGACCAAGACATGTGAAAGGGTATCAATGTATGGGAATTAATGCACCATCTATCTGGCAAATATCATGTAACCCTTCTACTAATTACAATAAAAATATATGAAAAAAATAAAAAAATAAAAAAGAGTGTAATGATAGCTAAATCAAGCAAGAAGGACTAAAAGTAAATGACCCTTTTTTTAGTTTTCTATTGCAATTTCAATTATTCAAGATACAGTTGGAATGTTGAACTTCAGTAAGACTTACAGTTACCTGCATAAAGAAATACTTCTGAGCCACTACAAAAATTATTCACTTGAAAAATTGTGAACATCGTATTCTATATTTTGAAAAAGATATCTCTTTGTAACCTAGATAACTACTACATCACTCACCAAAATGAAGGCTTATATTCTTGACCTTTGGTTCAACGACATTTTCATATCCAACTCAAGGTTGTTGAGAGAATCAGAGATTATAATAATCTAGTCATCTTGAATACTACTCAAGTGTCAGTGAACAGATAACTTATTTGTATTTGTCAGTCCTTGGGCTTGAACTCTAGGCCTGGGTTCTGTCCTTGAGCTTTCTCAAGGATAGCACTCAATCACTTGAGCCACAGAACCACTTCAGGCTTTGTCTGTATATATGGTACCAGAGAATCAAATCCAGACCTTCATGCATGCTAGGCAAGCAGTCTACCACTAGGCTGCAATCCTGATTCCATAACCTCTTTGATCAGATATTTTCACTGACACCTCCACTTTTAAAATATTCTCCTTTTTCCCCAATAGTACATACTTTGCTAGTTTTTTCTCTAGGAAGACAAAAATATATATGTAACATGTTACTATATTTATATAAAGTATTTCAAATACATAAAGTATTTTAAAAGACAGGGAAAAATTTCCACATCTGCATATTATAAGGGCATAGACTCTCCTTTTGGCATCTAAAGTCCCATAATACAAATATTCACTTTCCTGAATTAGTTTCTGCCTAACTGCTCTTTTGTTTACCTTACCTCAAAATGATGTGAAAGACAAAAAGTAAGGTTCCTTGCTGTTTTGATGTAGATTTGTCTCCCTCCTGGAAAGTTCTCAGATAGAAAGGGGAGATAGGCTATTCAACTGTCCCAGATTTAATCATAAACAGTAGGATCCATTTGGTAGGAAGAAAAATAAAAAGAATGATTTTAAAATAGATGTTGCATCACCAATTGTGGCATATAAATGCTTCTTTCTTCTTTCTTTCCTTCCTTCTTTTCTTTTCTTTCTTTCTTTCTTCTTTCTTTCTTTCTTTTGTTCTTTCGTTCGTTCGTTCATTCGTTTGTTTCCTTCCTTCCTTCCTTCCTTCCTTCCTTCCTTCCTTCCTTCCTTCCTTCCTTCCTTCCTTCCTTCCCTCCCTCCCTCCCTCCCTCTCTCCCTTCTTTCTTTCTTTCTTTTTTCTTTCTTTCTTTCTTTCTTTCTTTCTTTCTTTCGTTCTTTCTTTCTTTCTTTCTTTCTTTCTTTCTTTCTTTCTTCCTTTCTTAATGAATAACAGTTTATATGCATATACACAAGAGAGGAGTTGGCCTTGCTGGGTGAGGAGAGGTGGGGTGGTGGGAAGTCAAAGCCAGCAGAGGAAGGCACAGTGGCAGACAACAAGACTCTCAGCATATTAAATTGACCACAACTGCAAACTTCATTTGCCCTAAGACATCAACTTATATATCTTGTTTGCCTGCCGTCCATGATAGTCATTTATAAAACCAGGTAGAAACAAAGTGTAGAGAAATGGTTTCATCTATCTGAACCTGCCATTTTATAACTTTATGTGCAGGATGTTGGAGAAGGAGAACATAGAGCTGCATTTCCAAATAATTATTCATCTAATCAGTGCTCTCTGCCCCTTACTTCTTTCTAAATATATGCAATAGTGACTACAGGGATAACATTGTGTCTCATTTATTTATTTCAAGTGCACATATTTTATAATTATTAATTTTTCTTCATTCTCAAAAATGAATACATTATATTTACATGAATAAATAACAACTTGTGGTCTCAATAGGTAATAACTTGCCAACAAAAACCAATAGGAATAGAATGTTTTTTAAATGGGGAAATTTTCTTTCTGCATTAAGCAAAAAAAAAAAAAACCACACACACACACACACACACACACACACACTTGGGCTGTAACAAAGTTCAAATTTTACATTTGAGCATGTGTGTAACAAACTGACAAGGTGATTTTTATCTTAAATAATCATGAAACAATATAATGGAAATTAATTTTGCTAGTTTGCTTCCTTTGTGAATGTGGACCATTGTTAATATTTGGGATAATAATAAGCCTATTTTTTCTGCGAAGGAAAGTTCAAAATGCTTCCCTCTATTAGCATACACTGTATGCTTTCTCAGAAAGAGTAAAAGACAAGATACCAATCAAACTGAACAAAACAGAGTTATATCTAATGTTGTATGTATCAAGTCAAGGTCCTTCTAATGATAATTACTTTACCATAATGTAAAATCGAGTCTGGAAGAAGAGAAGAAAATCAAGTGAGATAATAAGTAAGGGATTATTTTAAAGGAAATTGTTTCAGTAACCAAAGAAATAATTTGATTTCTGACTTCTTGATCTCTTATTTAACTTGTGATCAATAAGGTCTAACATAGTGCCACATACTATGAATAATTTTTTATTGAAAATACATACTAAACATACTAAACATTTTTATATATTTTTTTAATTGTAATTAGTAAAAGGGTTACATGATATTTGCCAGATGGAAGGTGCATTAATTCACGTACATTGATACCCTTTCACATGTCTTGGTACCCATTTCCCTCCCCCCCACCCCCCACCCATCTTGGTTTTCCCCCCTTCCCTATCAAATTTCAAATAACCAAATACAAATAAATCCAATGTATCAGATAACAAAGTGAGATACTGTAACAATATGAGATACCCAAGGGACAGCAAAGGAGATGAGAGATAACATAGTAGATTAAGGACAACAATCATTCCTTATATGGCTTTTGTTTCAATATCCTGGAGGTCCTTTCAATTAGCATCATACAATATGGCCTTATGTATCAAGATTTTGCTCTATTGCAGATCTCTGCTAGTAGAGTCCAAGGTTTCTACTGATTATAACAAATGAGGGAAATCATTGAGCCTAAGTTCATTTGAGTCTGGCTTACGTCACTTAATATGATTTTTTCTAAGTCTTTCCATTTCCTAACAAATGGAGCAATGTCATTCTTTCTGACAGCAGCATAGAATTCCATTGTGTAAAAACACCACAATTGTTGATCCACTCATCAACTGAGGGACATCTAGGTTGGTTCCATATCTTTGCTATGGTGAATAGTGCTGCAGTGAAAATTGTTGTGCTAGTGGATTTAGTATGCCCTAGATTCTGGATGGTTGGGTTAATGCCCAGTAGTGAGATTGCTGGATCATAGAGGAGTTCTATGTTTAGCCTTTTGAGGCACTGCCACACTGCTTTCCATAGTCGTTGAATGAGTTTGCACTCCCACCAACAGTGTAGTAGTGATCCCTCCTGGCCACATCCCCTCCAGCATCTGTTATTATTCGTTTTCCTGATCCTGGCCATTCTAACTGGAGTGAGGTGGAATCTTAGAGTTGTTTTGATTTGCATTTCTTTTATGACCAGAGATGTTGAGCATTTCTTCATGTGCCATAGGCCATTTTTGATTCTTCTTCAGAGAAGACTCTCTTTAAGTCTTTGGCCCATCTTTTAATGGGAAGGTTGTTATTTTGGAGATTAGTTTTGGAGTGATTCAATTTTTTGAGTTGTTGATGTATTTTAGATATAAGGACTTTGTCCGTTGTTTGGTTGGTGAAGATCTTCTCCCACTCTGTGGGCTTCCTAATTAATTTACTAGCTATGTCCTTTGCCATACAAAAGCTCTGCAGTTTAATGCAGTCCTACTTATCCAGCCTTTTTCTGATTTGTTGTGATTCTTGGTCCTTATTAAGAAAGTTTCAACCTGTGCCAAGGAGGCCTAGTGTATCTCCTATTCCTTCCTGTAAAGTTTTCAGTGTGTCAGCTTTTACCTCCAGGTCTTTGATTCATTTGGAGTTAATTCTAGTGCAAGGTGACAAAGAAGGATACAACTTAGTTTTCTGCAGGTGCTTAACCAGTTTTGCCAGCACAACTTGTTGAAGAGCCTGTCTTTCTTCCATTCTATTTTTTTGGCTCCCTGGTCAAAGATTATGTGGCCATAGTTCTGTGGTTTAATATCTGAGTCCTCAGTTCTATTCCATTGGTCTTCAGGCCTGTTTTTGTGCCAGTACCAAGCTGTTTTGATATTTTTAGCTCTGTAATAGAGTCTAAAGTTTGGAATTGAAATTCCTCCGGCACTGTTCTTTCTGCTAAGAAGTGTTTTTACTATACGGGGTCATTTATTATTCCATATGAAATTTTGAATTCCCTCTTCTATTTCTTTAAAGAATGCCATTGGGATATTGATGGGTATTGCATTGAATTTGTAGATAGCTCTTGGCAAGATTGTCATTTTCACAATGTTGATTCTTCCAATCCAGGAGCATGGGAGGTTTTTCCATTTCCTTAGTTCTGCTTTAATTTCCTTTTTTAGGGTTTTAAAGTTTTCGTCAAAAAGGACCTTTACATTCTTAGTTAAGGTAATTCCTAGGTACTTTATTTTCTTTGAGTGTATTGTGAAAGGAGTTGCTTTCCTGATTATTGCCTCGTTCCTTTATGCCAAGTGTTGGCATAAAGGGAGGCAATTGATTTTTGAGGGTTGATTTTATAGCCTGCTTCTCTTCCAAAGTTTTGAATCAGCTCAAGGAGCTTGGGAGTTGAGTCTATAGGATTCTTTAAATACAGAATCATGTCATCTGCAAAGACGGATAGTTGTATTTCCTCTTTCCCTACTTGGATCCCCTTTATGCTTGCTTCTTGCTTTATTGCACTGGCTTTGAATTCTAGTACTATGTTAAAGACGAGTGGAGAGAGTGGGCATCCTTCTCTCGTTCCTGATTTTAGAGGGTATGGCTTTAGCTTTTCACCATTAAGTGTAATACTAGCAGTGGGTTTCTCATACACAGCCTCGATTACATTGAGGAATGTTCCATGGATTCCTAGTTTCTCCAGAGCTTTTAACATAAAGGGGTGTTGGATCTTCTCAAATGCCTTTTCTGTGTCTATTGAGACAATCATGTGATTTTTGTCCTTGCTCCTGTTGATGTGTTGAATTATATTAATTGATTTGCGTATGTTGAACCAGCTTTGCCTCCCTGTGATGAATCCAGTTTGATCATAGTGTATAATTTTTTTGATGAGTTGTTGTAGACGGTTGGCCAGTATTTTGTTGAGAAGTTTTACATCGACGTTCATCAAAGATATAGGTCTATAGTTCTCTTTCTTTGATGAATCTCTGTCTGGTTTGGGGATGAGGGTTATACTGGCTTCATAGAATGAGTTTGGTAAGGAACCTTCATTTTCAATTTCGTTGAAGAGCTTGAGGAGCATTGGTGTGAGCTCTGCTTTGAAGACCTTATAGAATTCAGCTGGGAATCCATCTGGCCCTGGGCTTTTCTTAGGTGGAAGTTCTCTTATTGCCATTTGTATTTCAGAGCTTGAAATAGGCCTGTTGAATTGGCTTAGTTCTTCTTGGGTTCAGTGTGTGTATGTTAATATTGGCTAGGAATTCATCCATTCCATCTAGATTCTCAAATTTGTTGGCGTAAAGGTTTGAGAAGTATTCACTCATGATATTCTGGATCTTGGTAATTTCCATCGTGATTTTACCATTTTCATCTGCGATTCTGTTTATTTCGATATGCTCTCTTCTTTTTTTGGTAAGATTTGCTAAGGGTTTGTCAATTTTGTTAATTCTTTCAAAGAACCAAGTCCTTGTTTTGTTCTTTCTATAGTTTTTTTGGATTCCAAATCATTTAATTCTGCATTGATTTTAATAATTTGCTTTCTTCTACTGGGATTAGGGTTGGTTTGTTGCTCTTTTTCCAGGAGCTTAAGGTGTGACATTAACTTGTTGGTTTGCGATTTTTCCAACTTGTTGTTGTAGGCATTCAGCGCTATAAATTTTCCTCTCAGTACTGCCTTTGCTGTGTCCCAAAGGAGTTGGTATTTTGTGTGCTCCTTACTGTTAAATTTCATAAACTTTTGGATTTCTGTTCTGATCACTTCGATGACCCATTGGTGATTCAACAATGTGTTGTTTAATCTCCATGAGTTACAGGGTTTTCGTTGGTGGAGATGTGAGTTTAGTTCCAATTTGATGCCTTTGTGGTCTGAGAGCATTCAGGGAATTATTCCAGTGTTTCTGAATTTGTTCAGGTTTGTTTCATGGCCTAAGATGTGATCTATTTTGGAAAATGTTCCGTGTGCTGCTGAGAAAAACGTATATTGTGTTGTTGCTGGGTGGAATATTCTGCAGATGTCTGTTAGATCTAGTTGGTCTATATAGTTGTTCAGTTCTAAGGTTTCTCTGTTGAGTTTTTGCCTTGTTGATCTGTCCATAGGTGAGAGTGGTGTGTTAAAGTCACCGAAAACCACTGTATTTCGATCTATGTATGGTTTCAGTGTAAGTAAACTTTGCTTTATGAAGTTCGGAGCTCTGGGATTGGGTGTGTAAATATTTAGGATCGTTATGTCTTCCTGGAGGAAAGATCCCTTTAGTAGTATGTAGTAACCTTCTTTGTCTTTTCTTACTAATTTTGGTTTGAAGTCTATTTTATCTGATATGAGGATGGCAACTCCAGCCTGTTTATTTCAACCTCTCACTTTCAAAAGATGATTGTTTTTTTGGGTAAGATGTGTCTCTTGAAGACAGCAGAATGATGGCTCTTGCTTTTTGATCCAACTAGACAGTCTATGCCGTTTAATTGGAGAGTTAAGTCCTTTGATATTGAGATTTAGGATTGATCCAGTTTGGATCATAACGTGGCGGTGGGATATATTTTTCTGGTCAGGTCTGTTTGGGGTTCTAAAAGCTTCTTGTATCTGGATGGGCCTGCCCTTCTGGATATTTGGGAAATTCTCTGAGATGATTCCCAGTAGCTTTACTTTCTTTGGACATTTGCTGGTGTTCGGTTACTTTTTTATTTGTGGATTCTATGAATTCATCCATCTTTCTTTGAAAAACCTTTATTATGGTCTCCTTTATGGCTTCTTCTTTTTCACTTATCACCTTGTTTATGGTTTCCTCTTGTTTAGCTATGGCTTCCTCCCTTATCTCTTTCTTTATATTTGCACATTTTTCATTAATGATATATACCACTTGCATTTGTATAGCACTTGGAAGACTCTCCTCTAGGATTGCCAGTGACTGTTCCATTGTCTGTTTACATTGGGTGGGGGATGTTGTTTCTTGATCCGACAATTTTCTTGAGTTTCTTGTTCTGCCCATTTGAAAATGGGAGCAAGATTAATACTAAACATGATTATAGTTATTCAGATATAACCAACCTAGACCTCTTTAGCTGGCAGACACTAGATGTTCACAATTTTGATTGGTGTTACCACCCTTTCTTTTTGTTTACTTACAGACCAGTCTAATACAACCACTGATAAGCGATTTATACCCAAAACAATAAGCCTCTCAATCCAATCTCTATTGTCTTTAAGTCCCTCTAAGTGTAGAGAATAATTAAACACCTAGATATACAGTATTGCTCAACAGCCATAAAGTGTAGATCCATGCATTATAAGGGTTGAAACCTGAGCAGAGGACCACAGTTAGAAAAATAGAATGAGAGAGTTCGGGGGAGGTACAAGAGGATTAACATAGGAGTGTAAGTATATTGTAGTAATGAAGAAATGGTATAGCGTAAGGATAACTGACCTAAGTTGGTAAGTAGGTAGCGTTTTGATTTGCATTTCTTTTATTGCCAGAAATGTTGAGCATTTCTTCATGTGTCTATAGGCCATTTTTGTTTCTTCTTCAGAGAAGAGTCTCTTTAAGCCTTTGGCCTATTTTTTAATAAGCCAGACTCAAAGGAACTTAGGCTCAGTGGTTTCCCTCATATGTCATAATCAGTAGAAACCTTGGGCTCTACTAGCAGAGATCTGCAATAGAGCAAAACCTTGATACATAATGCCATATAGTATGAAGCTAATTGAAAGGACATCCAGGATATTGAAACAAAAGCCATATAATGAATGATTGTTGTCCTTAATGTACTATGTTGTCTCTCATCTCCTTTGCTGTCCCTTGGTTATCTCATATTGTTATAGTATCTCACTTTGTTATCTTATATATTGAATTTATTTGTATTTGGTTATTTGAAATTTGATAGGGAATGGGGGAAAACCAAGACGGGTGGGGGGTGTGGGGGGGAGGGTAATGGGTACCCAGACACGTGAAAGGGTATCAATGTACGTCAATTAATGCACCTTCTATCTGGCAAATATCATGTAACCCTTTTACTAATTACAATTAAAAAAAGGAATGAAAAAAAATAAAATAAAATAAAAAGGAGTTAAAGAAGTCCATACACGATCTAAAACAAAAGCTGCAAGGCATCAAAAATGAGCAATTAGAATGAAGGGAGATAAAGAATAAAGTAGAAAGTTTTGATAGCATGTTCAACAATGCAGAAGAGAGACTTTCAGGGATTGAAGATAATTTAGTTTTTATAGAGTAAGAAGAGAAAATGAGTCAAACCAAATCTAGGAAATATGAGAGAATGCCTCAGGAGGTCCAAGATACAATCAGAAAGCCTAATTTAAGGCTAATTGGTATTGAGGAAGGCCTGGAGAAAGAGGTCAATTGTATTGGAAATACCCTGAATTTCTCAGCAGACACCATACAAGCAAGAAGAGATCGGAAGGATATATATATCATGCTCTTAAGACAAATAACTACCAACCAAGAATACTGTACTTAGCTAAGCTCTCATTCATAACTAAGGGAACAATGAAAACATTCCATTCCAAGGAAAAGTCACATCATTCTATACCAACCAAACAAGCATTATAGAAAGTTCTCAAAGATGTTCTACACATCGAAAAGCAATAAAACGTGGTATTGACAAAGAAATGGCACCCAAAAATCATACCAGCTAATTACCACAGGAACTGTCAATCCTCAGGCCCTAGTGAAAGTTTTTAAAAATGTCAGGAACTAGTAAATATTTTTCAATTCTAACCTTCAATATCAATGGTATAACTCTCCAATTAAACTGCACAGACTGTCTAGTTGGATCAAAATTATGATCCATTGTTCTGCTGCATTCAAGACACACATCTTGCCCCCCAAAAAACATATTTTGAAAGTGAGAAGCTAGAATAAAATTTATCAAGCCAGTGGCCCCCATAAACAAGCTGCAGTTGCCATCCTTATATCAGATAAAATAGACTCCAAATTAAAGTTAGTGAGAAAAGACAAAGAAGGGATCTCTCCTCCAGGAGGACATAACCATCCTAAATATCTACACACCCTGTAGATTCCACTCCCAAGTTACTTGACCTGATTCAAAACTTTGGCAAGGTAGCCAAAAATCAACTGCCTTCCTATATGCCAATAATGAGAGGAATGAGGCAACAATGAGGAGAACAATACCTTTTACAATAGTCTCAAGAAAATGAAGTACCTAGGAATTAACTTCACTAAGAATGTAAAGAACCTTTTTGATGAAAACTTTAACCCCCCCCCCAAAAAAAAAGTAAATTAAAGCAGAACTGAGGAAATGGAAAAACCTCCCATGCACTTGGATTGGAAGAATTTACATCATGAAAATGGCAACCTTGCCAAGGGCTATCTACAAGTTCAATGCAATACCTATCAATATCCCAATATCAGTCTTTAAAGAAATAGAAGAGGCAATCCAAAATTTCATATAGAATAATATAAGAATCTGTATGTTAAAAACAATCCTCAGCAGAAAGAACAATGCAGGAGGAATTTCAATACCAAACTTTAGACTCTATTACAAAGCTATAGTAACCAAAAACAGCTTGGTACTGTCACAAGAACAGGCCTGAAGACCAATGGAATAGAACTGAGGACCCATATTTAAACCATAGACCTATGGCCACCTAATCTTTGATAAGGGAGCCAAAAATAAAGTTGAAGAAAGCCTCTTCAACAAGTGATGCTGGCAGAACTGGTTAAGCACCTGCAGGAAGATAAAGTTGGATCCTTTTTTGTGACCCTGCACCAGGATTAACTCCAGATGAATCAAAGACCACTGAAAACTTTATGAGAAAATATAGGAGATACACTAGGTCTCCTTGGCACAGGTCAAAATTTTCTTAGTAAGGACCAAGAAACACAACAAATCAGAGAAAGGCTGGATAAGTGGGACTGCATTAAACTGCAGAGCTTCTGTATGGCAAAGGACATTGCCAGAAAATTAACTAGAAAGCCTACAACAGACAATTGCCTCATATCTAAATTATATCAATATCTCAAAAAATTTAATCACACCAAAACTAATCTCCAAAGAAACAACCATCCCATTAAATGATGGGCCAAAGAGAGTCTTCTTTGAAGAAGAAATAAGAATGGCCTATAGACACATGAAGAAATGCTCAACATCTCTGGCAATAAAAGAAATTCAAATCAAAACAACTGTAAGATTCCACCTCACTCCAGTTAGAATGGCCATGATCAATACATCTAATAACAACAGATGTTGGCAGGGATGAGGGATGTTGGTGGGAGTGCAAACTCATTCAACCACTATGGAAAGCAGTATGGGGCTTCCTCAATAGATTAAACCTAGAGCTCCCCTGTGACCCAGTAATTCCACTACTTGGCATTTACCCACTCATCCAGGAACAAGGACATACTAGCAAATTGATGTTCATTGCAGCACTATTTACTATAGGAAAAAATATGGAACCGACCCCGATGTCCCTCAGTTGATGAGTGGATCAACAAAATGTCATATTTATACACAATGGAATTCTATGCTGCCATCAGAAAGAAGTACATCACCCTGTTGTAAGGAAATGGAAAGACTTAGGAAAAATCACATTAAGTCAAGTAAGTGAGGCTGAATGTTTTCTCTCATTTGTCATAACCAGTAGAAACCTTAGGCTCTCTTAGCAGAGATTTACAATAGAGCAAAACCTAGATACATAAGGCCATATAGGATGAAATGAAAGGACCTCCAGGATATAGAAACAAAAGCGATATAATGAGTGATTGTTGTCCTTAATATATTATTTTGTCTCTTATCTCTTTTCTTGCCCCAGGTTATCTCCTATTTTTTACAGTATTTTACCTTGTTATCTGATGTATTGTATATATGCTTATTCAGTTATTTGATATAGGAAAGGGAAGGGGGGAAACAAGATTAGTAGAGGGGTTGGGGGGAGTGAAATGGGGACCAAGACATGAAAAGGGTATCAATGTTTTTGAAGTAATAACCCTCTAACTATTGAATATAATGTAACCATTCTATTACAATAAAAATATATTAAAAAAAACATGAACTTTCTTTTATGTAAAGAAAGAATCTTATGTATTTATGTGTAGGATATATTGGGTTCATTTAGATTATTTAATATCATAGTGAAAATATTCATTCTAGTGGGTGTGAATTTGAAAATTTTTAAGTATTAATTTTTTCATAAAAGAATGTTAATAAAAGCCATCCTTTCTAACAATTAGTAATGTTTCAGAATTCCTAAAGATTTACTCAAGTAACTTAGTATTGCTCACATATATAAAACAAGGATGAGCATAGCATGTATTACATAGAGGTTTTTATGTTTAAAAGTAGGGAAATGTGGAAAATTTTGTAGAGTACTTGACATATGTAGAGTATGGTTGTGATGAGTATTTTAGTGTATGTAGTATAGTTAGAACATTTAGGATACTTAAAATTATTTCTAGTCAAATATGTTGATCAATTGTGATGAAATTCCCACAACTATTCTTTTCAACTTAATTTTTTCTCTTAGTTTGACATATATTGTACATATGGAAAGGGTTTACTACCTTTTAAGAAACATACCATATACTTAAATCATTAATAACTGTCCTATTACTCTTTCATTGCTCATTGTTTTATATTTTAATGAGATTTATTATACTCATTTGACAAATGCATATAATACACTTCATTAATACTAACTCACTCTCTTTTCTCCTCTTTCCCCATCCCATATGCCTCATAAGAATTCCTCCTTTTACATTCATGCCCCAAATTTGTGCACCAATTTGTTTATAATGTTTAAATGACTTATTTATACATATCTCTAAATATACTCTTAAATATTATAGAATATAAATACATATTTACATAATAAATGCTATATATTTGTAATTGATATACATATGTATGTGTATATACTATACACCACACAATATTATATGTAAGCCTTGCTTTATCTAAAAATACATATTAGTTGGGGCATTTATTTTAAAACTTACAACAAAGGCACTGATTTTTTTATTTAAATACTTTTTCATCAAATATGGAAATTTCATTCTTATTGCAGCTGATTGAAATTATTTGCAATCACAAACATTAGGTGTATTTTTATTAGCCAACATTAATGGGAAAAATTTCATTTTGATAATTCTGCATATATTTTGCTGTGAACAACATCCCCTATGTTATTTTTTAACATCTCCCAATCCCTTTTCCCTTTTCAGATACTATCTGATAGGTTGCATTATATTTCTTATATTTTCTTCATGTATATATAAAACTGGTTTCTTTCAATAAATTCTTCTTCCCTTTCTTTTCACTGACACACCTAGTTAGTTCCTTCTCTATATATGCTCAAATCTCTCATCGTTCTCATAATATTCTTAAATCTAGATTTCATGTTTGATATTTTGGACTTGGATTATTTCAGGTCCATCTTTTTCTCTGTATATGGCATTTCATTCTACTTTATGTATGAATAATAATTATCCATATCCATATGTATGCATGTATGAATATATATATATATATAGTTTTTGTCCATTCATTGATTGTTGAACACAGAGCTATTGTGAGCAGAGATATAATAACCATGGTTATGCTGATAACTTTATTATATTTGTTTTTTTCACTCAAAATATATGCCTTAAATTTTTTCATGAACTTCTATACTTATTTCCATACTGCTATTTCCTCTAACAACATTATTAGAATTTGTTTCTTTTCCTCATATCCATTATTATATATTTTCTTGATTTTGTGACATGAATTCAAGGCCTAGTGACAATTTGAGATGCCTATTTTACTCAAGACTGGTACTTTCCCTTCAGAGCCTGCTCTATAGTTAGAATTACAGACATGAGCCACTGATGTCTAAATGCTTGTTTATTTTCATAGTTGCCATTCTGACTTGCATGACATGGAATCTTAATTTATCTGATTTTCTATTAGTTTTATATGGTTTACTGTATCTTTATGGTGGACATTTTTCATATATAATCCATTTGTACCTCTTAGAATGGCCTGTTTATTTCCCTGTTTAATATTTATATTATTTATTCTTTTGGTTTTTAAATTTTGAGCTCTTTCTATATTGCCTTTAATGTCCAATTCATATTTATATTTAAATTGATTTTTACATCATATTTCAAATGTCATGTTTACCAAACAAATATTCAAGAAGGGATTCTTTATATACAATCACTGGCACAGAGATTTTAGAATATAATTAAAGTTAATTTGAGGGCTTATATGTCATAGATATTTATTAATATATGTAATAAAACATTATATCTATAAAGTATATAGCCCATCATAGATTTTTATGTCTATGTAATAATGTTTCTATCTCCAAGACCATGTCCATAACCTTGGGTACTCAAATATTGAGTTATCGTTCTTGTACTGTTTATATTTTATTAGTATTTTATATTTGTTTTATTAATCTAATTATCTACGTTATTTTTAATCCCTGAAACTTTTTTCCAACTTGAGTCCTTAGATTTTAATTTGATTGTTCTTTTGCCAGTCCTCGGCTTGAGCTCAGGGCCTGAGCACTGTGCTTGGGTTTTCTCAAGGTTAGAGTTCTACCATTTGAGCCACAGCCCCACTTCTGGATTTTTCTGAGTATGTGGTACCCAGGAATATAACTTGGGTCTTTGTGCATGTTAGGCAACCATTCTACCACTAGGCCAAACTCCAGGTCCTTAATTTGACTTTTAAAAGTTTCTATATGTGCCAGATGTAGTGGCTCAGGCCTGTAATCCCAGCTACTCAGGAAACTGAGATCTGAGGATTGGGGTTCCAAGCCAGCCTGGGCATTAAAATGTCCATGAGACTCTTATCTCCAGTTAATCGACAGAAAAATGGAAGTGGTGCTGATGCTCAAGGGGTAGGGCAGTAGCATTGAGCTGAAGAGCTCAAGGACAGCGCCCAGGCCGAGTTCAAGTCCCATGACTGACAAAAATAAGTGTCTACATGTTTATTGCATTCTTCATATCTTACATTATATTCCTTATTTCATTTTCCGGTTTATTGAAAATGTGTTTGAGTTTATGGAATCTGTTTGAATTCAGATACTTCTACATGTACTATTTAGTATCTGTACGGTAAGTTAAACTCAAGGGCTCAAGTTTACTCAGCTTGTTTTCTTTACTATTTCATTCACATCCTCACTACAGCGATGCGGTAGTTAATGAAGTTCAAGTTTCTCAGTTATTTCTGCCCAGATGGATTTGAAATTTCATTTTCCTGGTCTCCGAGTAGATAGGATTTCAAATATAAGCCACTGGCACCTGGCAGGTTTAAATAATTCATTTATTTCTCTCCCTCTCCCTCTCCCTCCCTCCCTCTCTCTCTCTCTCTCTCTCTCTCTCTCTCTCTCTCTCTCTCTCTCTCTCTCTCACACACACACACACACACACACACACACACACAGACACACACAGACACAGACACACACACACACACACACACACACTATCCTTCCTCCATCCTCCCTCCCTCCCTCCCTCCCTCTCTCCTTCCTTCCCTCTCTCCTTCCTTCCTTCCCTCCCTCTCTCCTTCCCTCCCTTCTTTCTCTCTCTCTCTCTTCCTCCCTCCCTCCCTCTCTCCCTCTCTCCTTCTCTTTCTTTCTTTCTTTCTTTCTTTCTTTCTTTCTTTCTTCTTTCTTTCTTTTCTTCTTTCTTTCCTTCCTTTTCTCTCATTTCGAGTTTTAGCTCTGAGACTGGAACTTGTATTCATTTCCTGATACTTTCAATATTTGGCCAGCACTCTACCAACTTAACCATACCTTCAATTCTAATTCAATTACTAATTTTGTAGAATTTTGGGTTTGAACTCATGGCTTTGCTTTTGAGTTTATTGCAATTTCATACAGTTAAATAAAGTTCATTATAGTATTGTTGACTTTTGAAGGAGATTCTTTCATATTGCTTATTTCTATGTTGTGCTTTATGCATGTAACACCAATATTCTGATTGAAAGTTTTAATCTCCTTAGTCCCTTCAGTTTAAATATTCAAAATATTTAGGTAAGACTTGGCAATGAGTGGATTCTGGTGCATTTTCTCATCACTAAATCTGATTTAGTTGTCAAATAATTTCCTTACAGAACATTGGGTCCAGTCCCATGCTTAGCACAGGGAATAGAAGCTTAGCTGAAGAAGAAATCACAGTTGAATATACCTGTCTTGAGAGCCCAGTATTACATAATAAAGGACAATTGCCATACTTGTCTACTCTTCTGAGAAAAAAAATAACAGCAAATATGATATTTTGTATCTTAGGAAGCCTTTAGTCAATAAGATTAGTAACAAAAAAGTTATGAGTCATAATGCCAGTAAATAGTACAAGGTACATAGTCAGGGAGAGATGCAAATAATAGTAATGAGAAAATGAAATGCCCAATTTCATACAAAAGTAAATAATAAGAAAAAAAACAGTTTTCTTCTTTCCTTTCAAAGATAGCTTTAAAATTTGCCTAAACTGGTTTTTCTACTTACAGTAACTTAATTTGGAGATAGTTCAGTCAGATGGTAGATGCTCTGAGTCCTAGCCTGGTTCCCCAGTTCAAGAAGATAGACTTAGTTTTCTCACTGAGCAGAACTTCCATGAGTATTTCACCACTTCTGCCACTTTTGTAAGACATAGTTCATCTCCCAATTTGTCAGCTCTCAGTCTTATTCTCTATGGGTTCCATTTATTTTCCAAAATTATTGCCCTGTGTTTTAGTTCTGGTCATACTATTTAGATCCAGAACACCCAATATTCTAGATGGAGCTATAATTGATTAGTAATAGAGCTATCTTTTCCCTAAGAATTTAATCCTTTGCCACTTAGATATGTCTATGACATAGTTGTGGCCCATTTCAGTTTCTACTATAAGCTTGGTCTAACTGCAACAGAGGTTTCCATCACTTACAGTTTCTCTACCCACACCTGTCATTACCAAAGTTAGACTCTATCCTGACTCATCTGCAGATCTGAGCTCAGGTGCAAGCTCAAAGGATACTGATGGAGCCAAATCTACGCTTCAACCAATACTAATTTCCTCAGTAGTTCTGCAGGGAGTATGGTGTAAGAAGAATAAATCTATAAGTTATCTTTACAAGAGAGATGATAGATAATATTGTTTAGCCACCCTTTCCCCCTGGATGCTGGAGAGATCATGATCAATTCTACTCATAACATTTTAATTTCAATTTTCCTTTTTTCTTTTTTTTATCTGTTGGGTGATTTGAACACTGGGCCTGGGTGTTGTCCCTGTGCTTGTCAGCTCAATACTACCAACATACTACTTGAGCCACAGTGCCACTTCTGTTTTTTCTGGTGATTAATTGGAGATAATTGTCTCACAGACTTTACTGCCCAAGCTGGCTTTGAACTGTGACCCTCAGATCTCAGCCTCCTGAGTAGCTAGGATTATAGGCATGAGCCAGAGTATGCCACTATTTTATGTCAGTCCTGATGCTATTTCCATAGTGTTTTTCTTTACAGAAAATATATTTACTCTTATATGGGTGGTTTTCCATACTATATGATAAAGCTGAATTGCTAAGCTGCTTTCTCTTGAGATCAATGTGTTCCAGCTAAGCATAGACTTTTGCATATTAAATTCAATTTGAGAGACTGCTACTACATTAATCATAATGCCTAGATAATTAGAGTTGTTATGTTAGCAGATGTAACTAGTATTTAAATAAAATAGTGTTTCAGAAGAATTCTCACAGAATTTCATTGTTTCAACAGACCTTATGACAATCAGAATTTAATGTCTATATTTTAAAGAAGAATTTGAGACATGTGACAGTAATGTAATAAGAATCACTGTTGAAAGAAAGTTTATGAAATTTTGTTTTACTTTACTTGAATGAACAAGGTAGAATGAAATTACCTGGCGCAGTCCAGTGTTTAAAACTGTAGCATACATCCAACATTTATAAGCTCTTTTATTATTTTCAGAAAAACTATTTCAATTGTCTTCAAAACATTTTCATTATGAATAGAAATAACACACATAACATTAAATTATGTTAACAGTATATTTTGAAGGGATTTCTAGGGATTTTTTTCATTTTTATTGTTACTGTAAAGGGAGTGTACTGGGTTACAGTTACATAGGTCAGATGAAGAGTACATTTCATTTTGAACCCATTCTCTCTGTCTCTATTTTTCCCTCCTGTCGCACCCACAAGTTGTATAGTTCATTTTTAACATCATGTCTAGTGAGTATGCATCACTGTTGCATTTGTTCACCCTGTGTTCCACACTTTCTGTGTCTCTCTCTACGTATCCAAAGGCAGATAAACTATCACACTAGACAAAAGTTAAAAATAAAATGAAATCAGAAACAAAGAAAAATATACTCTCCTGTTTCTATTTCTTGGAGTTCATTTCAATGTATATTATTTTATAAGTCATATGCATATAAATATCACACCATTTTGAACTTCTAAGACATCCCTCCTTCAGTCTCACTCTGTGTGAATGCCTGCCTGGAAATTTGTATAATTTGTCATGTACTAGTGTATACACTTTTTCTATCTCTTCAGTGTGCTTAGCTGTAGATTTATATGTGTATTCTTGTTACCATAAATGAGGGAAAACACTGAAATCTATATTACTTTTGGTCTGGCTTATTTTGTTTAATGTAAATTTTCCAAGTCTATTTCCTTATGAATGGTACAACTTCATTCTTTCTGAAAGATGAGTAGAAGTCCATAATGTGGGTATATATACCACATTTTCTTGATCTATTCATCCACTCAGGGGCATCTGGTTTGATTCCATATGACCATAGTAAACAATGCTACAGTGAATGTGGTTTTGCTGGTAGCTGTACTGTGGCATTGTTTGTGTTCTATTGAAGGACTTTATAATAAAATAAGTGATTAATGGCAAAAATTTGAGGTTGATTTATAAATAAAGTCATAATAATGTTTTAAGAATATATATGATGTGGATGCTCCTCAATAGATGAATCAAGAAGATGGATCAAGAAGTTGTGGTATTTATACACATTGGAATTCTATGCTGCCATCAGAAAGAATGACATCACCCCATTCATAAGGAAATGAAAAGACTTGGAAAAATCCATATTAAGTGAAGTAAGCCAGATCCAAATAAATATAGACTCCATGATTTCCTCATTTTTAATAATTAGTACACATCTAGGATTCTCCTAACAGAGGATACCAATACCTCAGAAGCTATGTACATATGGCCCTAGAGGATGAGACTAAGTGAAATGAACTCTAGGATATGGAAATGAGAGCTTTATCTTTGTGATTCTTGATATTAATATACTATGTGAAGTTATTTCTTTTCTCTTTTTCTTCCCATTATGATATATCACAGATAGTTACTGCATCTGAATTTTTTAAGCTGGTATATTGTATATAGGTTTGTTTATTTGAAACAGGGAAGGGAAGGGGAAAAACAAGATTATTAGGGGGGTGGGGGAGGGAAAAGTGGGACAAAACAATTGTAACTCATCTATATATTACCCTGACAATAAGATGTGTATGAAACAAATATATGGGTATGCATGCAGATGTTTACATACATTGGAGAGAAGAGGCTTTCAAATATAAAAAATGTGTTATTTTCACTTGTTTTCCATGGCTGGGTTGCTATAAAATAGATCGTGCTGTTTATTACACATTGTGTTTGGGGCCTGATTTTAACTAGGAAATTTGAAGTACTAATCTCTTAATTCTTTATTGCTTTGATTTTTCTTTCACTTCCCTTAAAATGGTGTGTATCAGTTTCTGAAAGTCCTGTATATTTCTTCTATTCAGCCCTCCACATTTATCACGAACCCTTCACAGATGGTAAAAGAACATAAAACTGACCTATTTTTAAAGGTTTCCTTGGAATTTCCAACAAAGAGTTAAATTAGAAGCAAAGAGAAAAAAAGTGAAATTATAATATTTTAGTGCCCCAGAGTCATCTCAAACTGATTTCATATTTAATATTTCATTGAATATTATTAAAATTAAATGAAATAGTATAAACTTGTAAATTAAAATTGAGAAATTACACTATGAAATTATCTGTGCCATCAGTAACTTAATCCTTGTTTCTACTTGAAGTAATAAACATATCTCCTTTGAGTCACAAAATGCCCAGTCCTAATTACAATCTTAATAAATAATTCATTGAATTGATCCATAAGGTACTTCTGTGAATTCTTATTATCTAAAGAACAGAAATATCTCTCATCTGTCTCATTTAGAAATTGAATGGTAAAAATTACAGTATTACTACAAAATTTGAAATATATCAACCAATAACTTATATAAATTCCTTAACTTACATTAGTATTACTATGTGAGCTGAACAATTTCCTTTTAGGATTAAATAAATTCCAAGTAAAAACACAATTCAGATTCAGGTCCAGGCACTGGTGGCTCATGCTTATAATCCTAGCTACTCAGGAGGCTGAAATGAGAGAATTGTAGTTCAAAGCAAGAAAGCCCACAAGGCATTTATGTCTGATTAGCTCCCCCAAAAAACAGAAGTGGAGCTCTTTCTCAAAGTGGTAGAGCCTTAGCTTCAAATATAAAAGCTCATAGATATCATCCAGGCCCTAAGTTCAGGTATCAGGACTGACATGAAACAAAAAAACCCACAATCTAATATTTGGAGAAATAACAAATATTACAAATTGAGAAATAATATCAAAATTATTAATTTAATCAGTCATTGATGGATTTACCATACATGGCATCAAATAAATATGTCCAATGTAAATTACCCCTATAGCTAGCATAACGAGTCCCATGGAAAGTGGTTTTAAGGATAGGGAAAGTGAAAGCAATAGAATAGGTCAATTCCACTAAAGTATAATATACAATTTTCTGAAATACCTTTGTGAAACACCATTGTACAATTACTGTACATATAAAATGATAGATAAACGAACGACAAAAAATTCTCATTGGGAGGGCAGGAACCACAGGAGGTTAGAGGGACAACAGAAAGGTGAATGAGGGTAAGTGTCATCTAGGTACATTTATGCATACATGTTATTAGAGCAGTGATACTGAAGTAGGTATGCTGTATCTAACTGGCACAATCTTGGCCACGTGGTGGCTGATACAGCAATGTGCTTAAACTTGTGCCATCTTGAATACAAGATGGAAGAAAAATCCCAGCTCTTAGGTGATGGGTGTGCCTGACTTATTATAGGCAGGGGCCAGGAATTGGATAGATCCATGTTCCATGTGATCCCTCCCTCAGACTTGACCCTGTTTAGACCTGTTCCAGCTCGGGTGCCATTACGCCTTATTGCATTCCTTTATGTTCAGTCCTGGCTCCTGGCTCTTGGCTCCTGGCTCTTCCCTTGTCACAGGGCAATCCCACTTCAGCTCTCCCTTGGAGCAGATGTGATTTTTGGTATTATTTTTCTGTGTTTTCTTTCCTTTTTTGCTCTCATGGCTATTGCTCAGTTTTCCAAAAGTGTTAAGTGTATTAGTGGGGCAGCAGGTCTTTGAGAAAATTGCTGCCTACATTCACTGGCCTTTTAATAAAGATTCCCAGTTTGACCTCTTGAACTACGGTTTCTCAGTTTTCTTACCATACAACAACATATTTAATATATATTTTAATTAAATTAATTAATTAATTTTTTGTAGGTCATGGGGTTAGAACTCTGTGCCTGGGTGCTGTTCCTGAGCTCTTCAGCTCAAGACTATAGTTCTACCACTTGAGCCACAGCGCTACTTTCGGTTTTATGGTGGTTAATTGGAGATAAAAATCACTTGGACTTTTGTTCCTGGATGGTTTTGAACTGTAATCCTCAGATCTCAATCTCTGGAGTAGCTAGGATTACCAGTGTAAGCTACTGGAACCTGGCTGCAGACATATTTTTTTCATATATTTTTAATGTAATTAATAGAAGGGTTACATTATATTCACCAGATAGAAGGTGCATTACTTCACAAATATTGATACCCTTTCTCATGTCTTGGTCCCCATTTCCCTCCTCCCACCCTCACCCCTCATCTTGTTTCCCCCCTTCCCTATCCGATTTCAAATAACCAAATAAGCATATATACAATATATCAAATAACAAGGTAAAAGATTGTATCAATATTAGATAACCAAGTGACAGCAAGAGAGCTGAGAGATAACATAGTACATTAAGGACAACAATGACTCATTACATGCCTTTTGTTTGCAGACATAATTTTAAGGAGCTGCTTTAGGGGATGAGGAAGAATAACATAGATGAAAGGTACTGGATTAATATATTTTGTATGCATATATTGAAAATCAGAATAACCTCAGTCTATAAGTAATAAATACTATGTTAAAATTCCTTTTAGAAAAGAAGGAAAAAACTGTTATTTATTCTTGAATTTCAAACTTACCTTCAACTACTACTTTTACATTTTTGAGGGAGAACTTGAATATATAAATATTTAAATAGATGTCTTTTTAAAAACCTTCTGAAAAGTCAAGTGCCTGTGACTCATGCCTGTAATCCTAGCTACTCAAGATTCTGAGATCTGAGGATCATGTTTTGAAGCCAGCAGAAAAGTCTGTGAGACTCTTATGAACTACTCAGAAAAAGCTGGAAGTAGTACTGTGGCTCAAGTGCTAAAGCAGTAGCCTACCACTGGGACTGGATGCTCAGAGACAGCATCCAGTCCCTTAGTTCAAGCCACAAGACCAGCAAAAATAAATAAAATAAATTAAAATCTTCTGAAAATATTTTGTCTGTACCATATAGGTTACTACCCAGTTTTATATTATTTCTTGTTATTTATCAGATTAGCCTCATCTGCAGTTATTTTACAAATTTCTTAAGAAAATATTTGAATTTTTCTACTCTAAATGCAACCACAGTCATAAAAACTTGCACATTAAAATTTACTGAGGCGGGGAGTTTGGCCTAGTGGTAGAGTGCTTGCCTAGAATGCATGGAGACCCGAGTTCTATTCCTCCGTACCACATACATAGAAAAAAGCCCGAAGTGGTGCTGTGGCTCAAGTAGTGGAGTCCTAGCCTTGAGAAAGTCCACGGACAGTGCTCAGGCCCTGAGCTCAAGCCCAGGAGGGGCAAAAAAAAGTTAATGATATTTCCTAAATGAAATACATATTCCTACTCTGAAAGTTGTTCATTTACAGTTTTAATTATTGTTAGGTTTGCCCGGGAGAACATCCCCCTTTCCCACCCTCTCTCCACCACTTCCTGAAGGACAACTTGCAGCTTTATCAGAAATCCACCTGCCTGAAACACATAATTACCTGTAAATGTTAATCAGCTTACTGTGAGTCAGTAGAAGTATCCCAGGTTCTGATGTCAATTCTCTTTCTGCTGTGACCACATCTCCTCCTCACCTTTGTGTATAATCTCTCTCCACCATTAGTGGAGCTGCTACACACTAAGCTCTTCTCTGGAGTGTGGTCAGCTTTAGCTCAAGCAAGTGAACTCTTTTATGCCTGAGCCATTTGGCAGTCTCCTTTCAGCAATCCTTACAGTTGTATCCTTGAGAATGCATATTACTATCTAAAATTAGATGTAATTTTGTAGAGAATTTAAATTAACAATGCATTTTTAAAGCCTAATATCTTTGTTTCACTATTTATTAGTTCAATAAGTGCTAGTTCAGTACCTACTATGTTACAGCTCTTGTATTAGATCCTAAAGTAAAAAACTGAAAGTTGGAAATTTGGCTCACTAGTAGAGTCCTTCCCTAGCATGTTAGAAGGCCCTGGGTTCAATAACTAGTACTCTAAAGATAAAACAACAAATACGTGAGACATTCTATTTTGAGTTTTTTTTATAAGAACACTTAATACTTCTCAAAATTAGTGGAGAAGGGAAATTCTTGTAGGTTCAATATTCATCTCTCTATGTATGCATGGAAGTCACTTGGAGGAAGTATGATTAAATAAATTCAGAATATATTTTTGGAGCATTAGGAAGATGATACAGATAATACAGAGAACACATAGAGTCATGTCTCAGAAGTTAAAGAATTATAGCAAGAGAATGTGGTCAGGGTACCATATACCATAGTGAAATTAAGTGAAAAGGAAAAGATGAAATTATCAATTAGATATATAGATGTACAGACATATAGATGATATTAATTGAAATAGTGAGATCATAAATATCCCTACAGTGGTCTTAGAAAGAATCAGTGTTGTATTTTATCTTCTTGAGAAAAAGGACAAACAACGTTCATTATAGTGCAACACGTGTACTACAAATAATATGCATGCTGTTATGTTCACTCTTGTAAAGTAGTACATCTAATCCAGGAAACAAAACAAATATTCCACTCAATGCAGTGTATTATAGTAACATATAGGAAGATTATACAGAATATATCACATTAGTAAATATTTAGTAAGCATACAATGAATAGCTACTAATACTAATAGCACTCATTAGAATACTAAAGAAATTGGCATTTCAGGTAAATTATACATTCATTAATTCATATTCTTTATATGATTAAATGAGCATTTTATTTAATTACCCAAAAAGCCACAATAAAAGCTTCAGGCTTTTATTGTTTTAACAGGATTCAAACAGGATGGTACTGAAAGAGAAAAGAAAAAAAACAAATGTAACATCCAGAATGTTAATGAAAATAATTGGTTTAGTCTTTGTTAAAGAAATTGACTTTTTACATTAAATCACAAAATGCTCAGTGTTATTTCTAATACAACTTTACATAGCCTCTAACAAAGTCATAATTGAATAATATTCATTTTCAGAATGTCATCCTCAGTATTATAGCTGTTTTTCTTATTACAAATATCAAAATTTAGTTTTCAAATTTTCTTATTTAGAATGCATGTTCAAACTAAATAAGACTACTCTTGGTTGCTTTGCAAATCTGCAGTATAACTCTGTAGTTAAGGAATTCACTGATCTATGTTACCAGCAATTGTGAGACTAATCTTAGTGAGATACAATGAACTTAAGAATAAATTTGGACCAAGGCACTTATGGTTCATACCTATAATCCTAGCTACTGAGGAGGCTGAAATATAGACGATGGTGATTGGAATCTAGCCCAAATAGGAATGTCTACAAGACCCCATCTGCAAAATAACCAGTAAAAAGCCTGACTAGAGATATGGCTGCAGGAGTGGGATACCAGTGCAGCAAGTAAATTGAGTAAACATAAAGCTTTGAGTTCAATCTGTGACACTGACCAACAACAAAATCTAGATGTGAAGTATATTTGGGTACTTTTTCTTGTTCTTGTCAAATGATTCTCTGATTCCTTGTTATTAAAGTATAAGAATTGTATCTTTACAAAATGAAACATTGCATTTTGTTGACTGGTGCCTAAAGTACATTTTAATGACATCTAGTCATTAAAATTATATGAAAAATATCTTATACTTTATTATATTTTATGTTTTACCACCAGTTTCATATTTGTATAGACAACATCTAAAAGATTGTGGTAAAATCTTATTTATTAACTTTGTTAATTATGCTATTTGTGCATCCTTTTACTAATTTTTTTGTTTTCAGTCATGGGGCTTGAACTCTGGGCCTGGACGCTGTCCTTGAGCTCTTCAGCTCCCTACCCCTTGAGCCACAGCCCCACTTCCCATTTTCTAGTGATTAATTGGAGATAAGAATCTCAGATTCTCACCAAGACATGTGAAAGGGTATCAATGTATGTGAATTAATGCACCTTCTATCTGGCAAATATCATGTAACCCTTCTATTAATTACAATAAAAAATATAAGAAAAAAAGCTAAAAAAAAGGAATCTCAGGTTCTTAAGTGTCAGGCTGGTGTTGAACCATGATCCTCAGATCTCAGCCTCCTGAGTAGCTAGTATTGTACCATCACACCCAGCTGATTTTTCTAATTTTTAAAGATAAGTTTATGTATCTGTTACTAAAGCTTTTTAGTTGTAAAGAAAGGTAAATGGAATGAGATACTAAATTATAGTACATGAGTTGCCATATATTGATGTTAACAATATTTGAAGAAATTAATACCTGACATTTCATTGAAAATATGTAGGACTTGGATGCATGCCTAATGACTACAATTTTAGCAACTCAGGAAACTGAGATCCAGGGGCCTACTGTTTGAAGCCAGGATTGGCATAAAAGTCCCTACAACTTTACCACAAAAATGGCCAGCAAAAATCTGAACTGGAGATGTGGATTAAGTAACTGAGCAAAGGGAATAAACATGAGCTCTTGAGAAGACCTAGCACCAACTATAATATAACAAAGATGTCATCATGTAAGAAAAGTTAGAAATCTGTTTATTATATTTTTTTCTAGTCTTCAGGTCTGAATTCAGGTACTGCTTATATACTGTCAAATATCCCTTAGCTATTTATCCTCAACACTACTACTCTACCATTTTAGTCAAATTCCATATCTACTTTTTGGAAGTTAATTGGAGGATAAGAATCTCACAGACTTGGTATCTAGTGTATTGTATATACCTTTATTTGTTTATTTGAATTAGGGAAGGGAAGGGGAACAACAAGATGGTGAGAAAAAGGACAAAAGGGCGAAGCAATGTAACAGGGATACTCACAAGACAAAATGTTGAAAATAAACTTTACAACTTAGGAGGTTGTGGGAGAAGGGAAAGTGAGAAAAAGACAGGAAGGGGTAACAATATTCAAGAAAAAAAAATGTACTCATGACCAGACATATGTAATTGTAACCCCTCTGTATATCACCCTGACAATAAAATAAAATTGGAAAACATGAACATCTATTGAAAGTGATATAAGGCAGGATAAGAAGTACTTGGGTTTAAAATTAGATTTATTAAAAAGACTTCCAGTTTTTTTCAATTTTAACAAAAATAATCTCACAGACATTTATGTTCAGACTGGCTTTGAAGTGTGATATTCAGAGCTCAGCTTCCTGAGTAATGAGAATTACAGGCATTCGCCACCAATGCCTGACTCCTGTTAATATATTTAATTCATATTAATAAGTATATCTTTCCTATCCCATTTTGTATCTATGTGTCTCTAGATAGAGATATCTAATACCTATATACACACACATATATAAATTTATGTATATAGTGTATACTATATGTACATATATATGTATGTGTCATTATTAAAACCTTAGTATTATTTTTCAAGAGACATTAAATGAATTCTTATAAAACAAAGATCTGAGACATGTTAATTATTACTATTATACTCTAATTTCCCATAAGTTACTATTCTGTGATACTGGAAATTAAACAGAATAACATTTTATGTGATATATTATGCTTCAGTATTAGTTTCTATTGCTGCTGTTATTAAGTATTTCAACATTGCCAACCTAAATTACACACATGTGCTATATTCAGTTCTAGTGGAAATAAATACATATAATTTTCCCTATGCTAAATTCAAGGTACTCATCAAACTACATTCCTTCTGAAAGATTTAGAGGTGAATCTATTTCATGTACTTTCTAGCCTCTGCAGGCTATCTGTATTTCCTAGCTGGTGGTCTAGTATCACTTTTACGTTTGCTTTCACATCTATTAGCTTGTCTCTAAGTTGGATCTATACAGATCATTATAATTATATTGAGCCTCTTTATTCGAAAATATTGTACACATCTTAGAAATCATAATGCAATCACATCTGTAACTCTCTTTTCTATGTACCAAAGCACATACACAGGTTTTAGGGATTGCAATGTGATCATCTGCATATGACAAGTTATTATGTGTTTTCTAGGTGATAAAATTTTACTGATTTACTATATAATCTGTTTTCAAAACCTATTTCAATGTCCATATTCTGATAGAATTGAGATAAGTTTATTCTGTGGTCAATGATTAGAAAAAGAAAGTTGGTTACTTTATTTTATACATTGATGCTTCCAACTTTCAGTTGTTCTTTACAATTTACTTAGTTACAAATGAATAATGATGAGCAATGCTCACCTTTATATTAAAGACAAATATTTCTAATGACATACTAAGTAACCTTTAGCCTTTTGTTGCTATGCATATGCCGGGGCCAACCGGCAGCAAACCAGGGTTCGCAGATTGGGATTCCTGAAATAGGGGGCAAGGACTAGGAAAAAATAGAAGAGAGACAAACAGATGGGGTTCAGGAGGGCTACAGCCCAAATCAGGAGCCACAGCTTAAGAATCCTGTAGCCCAAGACCGTAGCCCAGTTTATTTCCAGTTCTCAATCTTAAATACACATCTTTAAACTAGGGAACTGCCAGGGGCTACATTCGTACAAACAGTATCAAGTCTGAAATAGGTTGAATGAGAAGCTATCAAGTCCCAAACAGGTTAAATGAGAAGCTATTGACACAGCCCAAAATCATGATAAGAGCTTCCTTCCTTGTGTACTCAATTGTGCGGGTCCAAGGTCACTGACCCCACAGTCACGGTCACTGACCCCACAGTCAGTCCCCAACATCTCCCCCGTCTTTATTTTAAAAGAAACACAAGTGCAATTTTTTTTCTCTTTTCTATACCCCTAATTTATCCTGTCACATTTTCCAAAAATGACTTTGGTCCCTTGGTCTAACGGGGATTGATGGGCGGAGATTCAACTTCTGTGACTTCTTCAAGCTGACTCAGGGGTGTTGTCTCTGTGCTTGACCAGGGACCTTAAGAAGCCTAGCCTGTTTTAACAAGGGGTTGCAAGGATTAGATATTAGGAACAATAATTTACTCCAAACTAGAGATCATATTTGACATTTAACAACTGCACAAACCATCTTTGGCTACAATAGTGTAGCTTACATAGCACCCATTTGCAAAGGCTTTTTCTTGATTGTCTGGGGAACTAAATTTCTGCAACCTTAAACAATGCTTTAGTTGTCAGATCCACAAACTTTCCTGAATTTGTGGCTGGAGTCAAATCAAACTTTACTCAGAACTTTAAACTACCACTATCACAGATGATTGACAAGTTCCTGCCCAGTTATGGAAGGCATGGGCATTAGTAAGGCATGCTTACAAACTATTCTATGACCTCCCGGCTCTGATTAATATTGAATGGCCAAGCACGAGTGACTCTAGGATCTGACACCATCTCTGCCATCCATGCAGAGGCTTTCTGCATCTGGATGCTTCGTTGTCCCAGTAGTGTCTCTCCACACAGGGATAAACATCCCATGGGCATTTCACTTGCTTGGTTGCTGGACTTGAACTCGGGGTCTGGGTACTGTCCCTCAGCTCTCCAGCTCAAGGCTAGCACTCTGCCACTTTGAGCTCCAAAGCAACTCTGCCTCAATTAGCACTCTGCTGCCAGATTAGACACCACAGTCTCACAGGGACTTTGCTTTGCCCGGGGTTGGCTCAGAACTGCAGTTTTCAGATCAGTGAGTCCTACAAAAGGCCACGTTACTCCAATTAAAGCAACAAGGTGGTCAACACAGAAATAGTCTCTAAGCATGAGCTTACCTAGAACCTGGTAAAAGCCAAAGTAACATCTGAATAAGGATTGCTGTACTTCTCCATGGGCTAGCTGGAAGTTACTTTGGTAGTCCTGATTTTCCCTTTTTCTCTTTCATAAAACATTTAAGACAACTTCACTTTCAAATATTATTCAGAAACCCATTTCTAATGTTCTTTAAAACGTTTACACTTTTTAACTTAAACACTTAACATTTTAGTCTTCATTTGCATTTGAGAAACCTTTAAGGGCTCAAGGCACTCCCTTTTCTCCAGGTCTCCTTGGGCTCAAGGAACGCCCTTTGCCTTCAGGCCTCCTTTTAGAAGAGGCTTTTTTTTTTTCAGTTAAGATTGCTGCCTAGAACTCCCACAGTTTAAACCCAAATATGTTTTTCCTTAATGCAAGAACTACAAACATCATCAGTGCACCAAAAATCTAAGTCTGAACTTAGTTTCCTCCTTTTTCTAAGATACATCCAATTGCAATCCAGTAACATGAAACCAAATCATACAGAGATAAACCTTTAAACATTCCTTTAAAATACTAATCACATTATCCACATTTTACCATTAGATTTCTAGTGTCAGTTTGCAAGAAAAGACAGACAGGCAAAGTTTCTGACGTTAATGAACAATTTTACATTTAAATCTCTAATACATGTCTCCAAATTTTAACTTAAGGTAATAAATCCCAAATTCCCTAATACCTCTGTGCTAAACAGGATACAATGTTTACAATGTAAACAGCTGTATGCCTTGCAATAAAATGCAGATTTCAGGATCTAGAAAAATATTTACCAGTTTTTCTTTAAGACAATGCAATAATCCTTTGAGACATAGTAAACATTCAAACCTAATATTTTTGTTGAAGTTTTAAGCTTAGATTTACCCAATTGTCTTTGTGTTTAAGTATAAATTTATCCATTGTTTTATACAGCATGCTGACAATTTAACCTTGAACATGTTCACTCACTCATTCACACACATTCATACTCAAAGATCATAAAGTGCGCAAAATTAATATCGGCCGTTCAATTTCCGGAAGTTTGTGTCAAGAGAGTTTTGCCAATTTTACTCTTACAGATGAGAACCAGGTTCAAAACAAAACTTTTTGCAAGGCAACTTAGCTGGAATTTATTTTTCCAGGGCTTGTTACAACTGCAGACATGGGGGAGCGGCCATGCTAGGCCCAGAAATGTTCAAAAAAATAACAAGGATGTGTGCTTGAGTACGCACAGAAAAACCATAAGGATCCATACTTAGAAATGGTACCAATTTTAAAGACAAAACTGGACAAGAAAAAATATGTAACACGAACAAGACAGAGAAACGGAGACTTTTAAATAATCAGACATTGACATATAACAAGAAAATTGGACTCAATCAGATACACTTAACACAAAAAAACATGAGCTCAAATGAATGTTTTCACCAAACAGTTATTTTTAGATTTAGATATGTCTTGCTGGTGGGACTCTCAGGTATGCCTTGTTATCGACAAGAAACTCAGAAGGGGAGGGGGGTCAAGGCGTCCCTTGACCACCCAGGCCTCTGTTTTAGGCCCACAGTGCACCTTTTCAAACAAACAAACAAAAATAAAATAAAATAAAATAAAATAAAACGCAGACATACAGGGGGGTTGGCCGACTTCTACTTACCTCTGGAGGCCTTTGCTTTTCACCTGGGCATCTTTTACAAAAAAGGTTATTAAGAAGAGGGATGGTAAAGACAAAATAATGTCACATATTAAATTGTGTAGAGTCAATGAATATGTTAAAAGGTCCCTACATAATAGTAAAAGGAGGAGAAACACAGCTCATATGAATGTGTGGAACAAGTGGATCAGTAGCAGTCCCAATTGACATGCACAAATAACTCAGGTCCTTCCCACGTCGCAGGATGCACCACTGGAGGGTTGGGGGTGTAGGCCCAGTGAGTCGCTGCTTGGATGGCCACTGTCACTCTCCACGATCCGAACGCAGCGTTCAGGCAGCCAGCGGGCGTCATTTTCTCCTTGTGAAAAAACACATACATGCCCTCGACCCCAGGTTAGAACAGGATCGGGTCCATGCCAAGCACCAGTTAGGGGATCCTTCCACTTTACTAAGGCAAAAGGACGCTGCGCTCTTTTTTCCCAGAATCGCTGAGCAGCAGATAAATTATTTGAATCCAAATTCAAAAAATTTAAAACAAATAAAGCATGATTAAGTATATTCACAGGGGTAGCGGGATATGACTCTCCTTTCTGTATTTTAGCAATTTGATGTTTTAATAATCCATTAGCTCTCTCCACGATGCCTTGACCTTGAGGATTGTAAGGAATGCCTGTAATATGAGTGATATTATAGGAATGGCAGAAGGATTGAAATGCTCGGCTTGCATAGCCAGGGCCATTATCTGTTTTTATTTGCGAGGGAATCCCCATCTCAGCAAAGCATCGAATGCAGCAAGGGGGGTGGCCAAGATAAAATTAGAATAAGTATCTACAGTAACATGAACATATTTTAATCGGCCAAATGATGGAACATGTGTGATATCCATCTGCCAAATGTGATTAGAAAGCAGTCCTCGAGGATTTATGCCTAAATGGGGGGCTGGTGAAAAAGGGACACAGTTGGAGCAAGTCTTAACTATTTGTCGTGCTGCTTCTCTAGATAATTTAAACTGTAGGCGCAAGGCTCGACTGTTTTGATGATGGATGGCATGTGACTGCTTAGCAAGTTCAACCTGAGTTAAGTAAACTCTGGTGGCGGAGTCAGTAACTGCATTGCCCTCACTTAAAGGGCCAGGAAGATTAGTGTGAGCTCGAACAAAGCCAAAAAAACAGGGGTGGTTGCGAGAACAAAGCAAAGTTTGTACTTGGCGAAATTGGGTCTGAATATTGGAGTTAGTAGTTCCAATAAAGGGAACAGTTTCTATGACTTGAAGAGCACGAATTACATATTGACTGTCTGAGTATAAGTTAAAGGGCTCGTCTTGTAACAGGACGAGTGCTTGTAAAACAGCCTCTAATTCCACCTCTTGGGCGAAGGAAAAACCCGTAACCCAAGATTGAGTTTTCCCATTAATGGTCAAAGCAGCCTTTCCATTAGAGGATCCATCTGTAAATACCAAAGCAGCAGAAGATAAAGGCGAGGCCTGTACTATGGAAGGAAATAGAAACGTATGACACGCAGCAAATTGGAGAAGTTTGTTAGACGGGTAGTGATGCAAAATTTTCCACGTATAATTGGCCCAAGCAATGGCCCAAGAATCGCAATGGGCGAATAGCCAATCTTGTTGTTGTAGATTATATGGGACACAGATAAAATGAGGTTCCTGACCTAAATATTTACGGGAATCCACTCGGCACATATGTATCAGATTAGCTACCAATTCGTAGTAGGGGGTCAGCACTTTGCCGGGTGTTGATGGTAGATAAAGCCATAAAAGTGGGCCATCCTGCCACAATACAGCAGTTGGGGAGTGAGAAGTAGCTAAAATGTAAACTCCCCAGGGTTTAGAATAGTCACAATAGTTCACTTGTTGCTGGGAAATTGCCTTTTCTACAATTTGGATGGCCCTCCTGGCGTCAGGGTTTAATTCGCGCAAGGATGTAGGGTTGGTATCTCCTTTTAAGAGATCAAAGAGGGGTTTTAACTCTCCTGTGGAGAGCTTTAGATAAGGCCGAAGCCAATTTATATCTCCTAAGAATTGCTGAAAATCATGAAGAGTTCTTAAGTGTGAAGTTTTTAATTGTATTTTTTGGCTTTTAAAATAGTGTGGGCCTAATATATGGCCTAGATATGTAAAAGGGGGGTGTTCCTGAACCTTTTCAGCTGCTATTATAAGGCCAAAGAGGCTCAGATCTTGCTTTAGTTGTCCAAAGGCTTGTCGTACAACGATAGGATCAGAACAAGCCAACAAGATGTCATCCATATAATGAACAATATAAACAGAAGAAAATTTTTCACGAGTGGAAGAAATGGCTCTAGCTACAAAACTTTGACATAAAGTTGGGCTATTTGCCATGCCCTGTGGAAGCACAAGCCAGTGATATCGCTTCATGGGTTCTTTAAAATTAACAGAGGGGACGCTGAAGGCAAAGCGCTTACAGTCTTGAGGCGCCAGGGGTATAGTATAGAAACAATCCTTCAAATCTATAATAATCTTATAAGTATCCTTTGGGATTGCCATGGGTGAAGGCAAGCCAGGCTGTAGGGCTCCCATCAGTTCCATGGTGGCGTTCACTTTCCTCAAATCCTGTAACAGCCTCCATTTACCTGACTTTTTCTTTATAACAAAAATTGGAGAGTTCCATGGAGAGTTAGAAGGGGCCACATGTCCCAAGTCCAGCTGTTCCTGTACCAGCTGCTGTACTGCAATGATCTCTTCTAGTGAAAGAGGCCACTGTTCGACCCATACCGGTTCTTCAGAGAGCCAATTTATGGGATCAGCATGAGGGGCAGGACAAACAACAGCCCCCGTTAAAGAATACCCTAATCCTTGTCTTGTAGGGTGAGACTGGGGTTGGAGTGGCTCTAGCTCACCCTGTGCTGCTCGGCCTAGTCCCCTAAAGGGGAGGAGGCCTTGATCAAGTAACTGCTTAGTGACCGCAGCACTAGGACTGAACATATACACTCCCATTTTTTCCATGATATCACGACCCCATAAATTAATTGGCAGATGATCCAGGACAAATGGCTGAAAATGACCAGAGTGCCCTTCCTCATCTCTCCAAACAAGGATCGCACTGCTCTGCTGTGGGTCAGTTGCTTGCCCAACCCCCTGTAGGGAAGTCATAGAGGTTGTCAGGGGCCATTGGGCTGGCCAATGTTTTTTAGATATCACAGACACATCTGCTCCAGTGTCTAATATTCCTTTAAAGGGCTTTTCTTGTATAAATATAGTCATCTCAGGCCTCTCTTGTTTTATGCTTTGTACCCAATAGATATCAGAAGATCTAAATCCTCTCTGCCCACATGGGGAATTAGCAGTCTCCCCGGGAGGTAAAGGCACAAGTATTAGTTGTGCTAATTTTTGAACGGCTGGGATCGATACCACGTGTTTCGGGGCAGAGGCCATAACTTTGATTTCTCCAGTAAAATCCTGGTCAATTTTGCCAGGTGTAATCTGTATCCCTTTAAGGGCTGAGCTACTTCGCCCTAACAGCAATCCAGCCATTCCCGGGGGAAGGGGGCCGAAGACCCCCGTGGGGAGAGCTTGTGTCCCCATCTCTGGGGTCAATACTGAGCAGGTGGAGGAACAGAGGTCCAATCCTGCACTGCCTGGGGTGGCATGGAGGAGGCTGGAGACTGATCTTGGGGGGTTGTTAGAAGATGCACTTGTGGCCGAGAAGAGGGAGGGACTGCCCCATGGTTTGGCGGGGCCAGGGGCTGGCCCCTTCTCCAGTTTCCCAAAAACGGGCGGCCATTGCGATTTGTTGCTGACTTGCAATCTTTAGCCCAGTGCTTCCCTTTACCACAGCGTGGACATGTGCCAGGTGATTTTTCTCTCTTTAACCTGGCTTGGCGTGGGCATTGCGTCACCCAATGTCCTATTTGTCCACAAGAAAAGCAACGCCCTGGGGGTCTAGCATCCCGAGAATGCCGCTGACCTCTGTATTTTAGAAATTCAGTAACAGTCTTTTCTTGAGGAGCAGCAGCTAAAGTAAGGCCTTGTACATGGGAGGGTCCAATATCAGCACACAGTGAAATAAAGTCCGTGATTTCTCCCTTATTCCTATGGGGTCTGATTGCCGCCTGACAGGCGGCGTTGACATTTTCATAGGCTATGTGTCTAACTATAATCTTCCTTGCGTTCTCATCTTGTACTAGGCGGTCTGCAGTCTCCATTAATCGAGACAAAAATTCTAGATAAGGTTCATTCAGTCCCTGTTTAACTTCTACTAGATTTTTTGTACGATTGGAATTGCGTAACCTTTTCCAAGCCTCTCTCGCTGCAGCATTTATTTGCAAATAGGCCTCCTTTGCATAACCCAATTGATCTTCGGTGTTTTTATAGGTTCCCTCTCCTAACAACTGATCAACAGTGTAAGGCAGGTTCTTAGACCTATTTGTTTCAATTTTAGCCCGACACTGTGCAGTGAACTCTGTCTCCCATAATAAGTACTCTCCTGCACTAAGGCATGCTCTGGCAAGCTGCTTCCAGTCATTTGGGCATGCAATACCAGCACACGCGGCCTCCAATATTACTTGAGTAAAAGGGGCAGTTGGCCCATATTGGGAGCAGGCACTCTTTAAATCCTGTAACAGTTTAACAGGAACAGGTTGATGGTATACTTGTTCATCATGATCAACTAAACTAGGGAAGCATCGAGGCCCTGAAATATCTTCCCTCTCTCTAGCAGCCTGAGTCAGGTTTAATTGCGATGCACTGTGCCTGGTTGTAGTGCCTGTTAAAAGGGACTTGTTGCTAGGGCCTTTAGGCTTGCCTAAAGGTTGAGAAAGGGATTGAGGCCGTAAGGCTGCAGCCGGAGGCGGTGGGTGTGAGGGGTAAGGTTTAGAATCAGACACCATAGTGGCCTGAGGGTCATATTTCTTTCCTACTTCTGGGGGGGCTCTCTGCTCTGTCCCCATTTTCGATAGAAGATGTAGCATTTCTTCTAACTTCTTCTCTATCGTAGCCACCCGGCCCTCCAATGACTCATCATAACTTTCCTCCTTGGTATTCAAACCTGAATTCTGATACTCAATATCTACTGGTTGTTGTTCCCTTTCAAGATCTCACTTAGACTCTCTTGGGCTGCGGCATATGGCTCAGCCTCAGGTTCTTCAGAAGGGTCCTTTAACTCATAAAGTTCCCTTAATTCAAGATTAAGTTCAGCATTTTCATGTAGAGGATCTATGTATTCACTTACTAAATTCCATACAGTAGTAGCCTCTACTGGGGTCTTTTCGGGGCCATATACATCATAATAATCTTGAATTCTTTTTTCTATCCGCTGCCAGGCTTTTTGGAATTCCTCCTCTATAGACCTCGGGCATGCCTCCTCGACAAACTGTAGTAAGCTCTGAAGCACCCCTTTTTCCACCCACGTTCCGTGGGCTTCAAATAGGCCTGTTAAAATCGGTAGAAATAACCCATGGCTATTAGCTTGACCCATAATTTTTACTCCTGACTATACTCTCTTAATAGTCCTACGATGTGTTACTCACCACAGGGAGGGGTCCTTCACCTTCGTCCCAGATTTTCAGGGTCCCTGTTCGGGCGCCAGATGCCGGGGCCAACCGGCAGCAAACCAGGGTTCGCAGATTGGGATTCCTGAAATAGGGGGCAAGGACTAGGAAAAAATAGAAGAGAGACAAACAGATGGGGTTCAGGAGGGCTACAGCCCAAATCAGGAGCCACAGCTTAAGAATCCTGTAGCCCAAGACCGTAGCCCAGTTTATTTCCAGTTCTCAATCTTAAATACACATCTTTAAACTAGGGAACTGCCAGGGGCTACATTCGTACAAACAGTATCAAGTCTGAAATAGGTTGAATGAGAAGCTATCAAGTCCCAAACAGGTTAAATGAGAAGCTATTGACACAGCCCAAAATCATGATAAGAGCTTCCTTCCTTGTGTACTCAATTGTGCGGGTCCAAGGTCACTGACCCCACAGTCATGGTCACTGACCCCACAGTCAGTCCCCAACAGCATATTTTCAATTAATTCATTTCAATGTGCTTTTGGCCTCAATTATTCAAAATATATTTCAGAAATATCTGTTTTTACTTTATTCAGTAACTTGTTCGAGGGTTTTCTTATCTCAAGAGACAAAAAACATTTTTATTTCTGAATAGTAAGACATATATGAAAGTATTCCATTTTTTAAGAGGAACAGAGACATGCATTTCTCTTTCTTTTAAATGACTTCCATTGGATTTTCTTTCATCTGTTGTCTATCAACTTCAAAGGTCATGGGTAAGGCCAGGCTGAAGATTCAGATGATGTTTACAGTATTCTCCAATGATTTTAAAAATGGACTAAATTGTTTTCAATCATAAACGGTAAAGGTCACAGAGAAAATCAGTTTAGTAAATCTTATCTAGTTTCTAAATACACAAAATAAAACATTTCATATAATACATGTGGAACTTTTATCTGTAAACATGAACAAGGCCTTAGAATATATATATATATATATAGTATTGAAATTGATGATTGCATATTTTTAAAGACAGTTTATCATTAAAGTTTGCAGACAAATCGTTGCCAAATTTCCCCTTTTATTCTCTTAGTTATTGTTGGGGACCGACTGTGGGGTCAATGACCTTGGACCTGACCTTGGACCTGACCTTGGACCTACACAACTGTATACACAAGGAAGTAACTCTTATCAGGATAAGTTTAAGCAATGTCAATCAGTTCTTATCAGGATGACTTTAAGCAATGTCAATCAGTTCTTATCAGGATGACTTTAAGCAATGTCAATCAGTTCTTATCAGGATGACTTTAAGCAATGTTAATCCTTTCTCATTTGTCCTATATGTGACTTGTTTACTATTTTGTATGAATGTAGCCTCTGGCAGTTCCCTAGTTTTAAGAAGAGTATTTAAGGTCGGAACTTAAAATAAACAGGACAGTCTTAGGCGGCAGTCTGAAGCTCACAGCCTTCTTGGACTGCTGACTTGGGCTGTAGTCCTCCCGAACTGCATCTGTTTGTCTCTCTTTTACTTTTTCCTAGTCCTTGCCCCTATTTCAGGAATCCCAATCTGCGAACCCTGGTTTGCTGCCGGCTGGCCCCGGCAAGTTATTATATTACAATAAATTATTTGCTTCAAGAAACATTGATCTGTGATTTTTTCATATAATCTTGCTGAAAAATGGAGAGAAGACAGTATTCTTAATAACTACTACATTTATGATTAGAAGGCATATATACTTTGGTTTATGATTTTATTAGCAATTCTAAGATAAACTAAGAATTAAATTGCTGTTCTCATTGCTTAGTACTAGTAAACTTGATATAATTTGTGCAACCCTAATCCAATAAAATATGAATGGAGAAATACCACTAGAAGGCTGCTAACAGTGATATCTTCTCTAGCTGGCAGAATGTATGAAAATGGGAATTCCAAATTGAATTCTAACATGCTCATCTGGCCAAGCCCTAATTTTTTAGAGTGTCAGCTATTACACCAATTTTCAAGTAAGTTTTAAACTAGTGATTAGTTATAGCTCAAATGTATAAGGGAAAAATATTATTCTGAGTTGAGCTCAAAATATTTTAATGTTATTTCTGGTTTTGAGCATAAGAAGAAAGCAATAATTTTCCTCCTATAAACTACTGGACTGCAATGTGAGATGAGCATTTTAGGAAATATAGGAAGTAAGTGCATTAGATTGAATACAGCAGAGTTCTCTTCAAAATATTGCGATATTCACCTAAACATATATAAATGCCATAGTACCTTGCTATATTAAGGACATATAGTTGCATTTATTTTCCATTCCTAGGACAAATACCTGAGAAAATCAATCATGGCTCATATCCTCAGAGGCTTCACTCCATGTACAGCAACTCAATAGGCATATCTACAGTATAGCAGAACATACTACATGGAGAGCATATGGTGAAACATATCAACTCACCTCAGGGTCGACAGAAATCAAAGGGATGCAACATTTTGAGGCCTGAGCAAAATAGATCCTTCCAATTTATTCCTTACACTGTGATCTATTTCCTCAACCTATTATATATTCTTTCAAATTACAGTTATTCTATTCTTTAAGAAGTATGTGTTTAATTCTTTTGTTTGACTTTATTTTTTTATTGTAATTAGTAAAAGGGTTACATGATATTTGCAGATAGAAGGTGCATTAATTCACATACATTGATACCCTTTCACATGTCTTGGTACCCGTTTCCCTCCCCCCCACACACCCCACCCGTCTTGGTTTTCCCCCCTTCCCTATCAATTTTCAAATATCCAAATACAAATAAATTCAATATATCAGATAACAAAGTGAGATACTATACCAATATGAGATAACCAAGGGACAGCACAGGAGATGAGAGACAACATAGTATATTAAGGACAACAATCATTCATTATATGGCTTTTGTTTCACTATCCTGGAGGTCCTTTCAATTAGCTTCACATTATATGTCCTTATGTATCAAGATTTTGCTCTATTGCAAATCTCTACTAGTAGAGCCCAAGGTTTCTACTGATTATGACGAATGAGGGAAACCATTTAGCCTAAGTTCCTTTGAGTCTGGCGTACTTCACTTAATATGATTTTTTCTAAGTCTTTCCATTTCCTAACAAATGGGGCGATGTCATTCTTTCTGACAGCAGCATAGAATTCCATTGTGTACAAATACCACAACTTGATGATCCACTCATCAACTGAGGGACATCTAAGTTGGTTCCATATCTTTGCTATGGTGAATAGTGCTGCAATGAACATTGTTGTGCTAGTGGATTTAGTATGTCCTTGTTTCTGGGTGGTTGGGTAAATGCCAAGTAGTGGAATTGCTGGATCATAGGGGAGTTCTATGTTTAGCCTTTTGAGGCACTGCCACACTGCTTTCCATAGTGGTTGGACGAGTTTGCACTCCCACCAACAGTGTAGTAGTGATCCCTCCTGGCCACATCCCCTCCAGCATCTGTTGTCATTCGTTTTCTTGATCCTGGCCATTCTAGCTGGAGTGAGGTGGAATCTTACAGTTGTTTTGATTTGCATTTCTTTTATGACCAGAGATGTTGAGCATTTCTTCATGTGTCTATAGGCCATTTTTGTTTCTTCTTCAGAGAAGACTCTCTTTAAGACTTTGGCCCATTTTTTAATGGGATGGTTGTTACTTTGGAGGTTAGTTTTGGAGTGATTCAATTTTTTGAGTTGTTGATATATTTTTAGATATGAGGCCTTTGTCCGTTGTTTGGTTGGTGAACATCTTCTCCCACTCTGTAGGCTTCCTGATTAGTTTAGTAGGTATGTCCTTTGCCATGCAAAAGCTCTGCAGTTTAATACAGTCCCACTTATCCAGCCTTTCTCTGATTTGTTGTGATTCTTGGTCCTTATTAAGAAAGTTTCAACCTGTGCCAAGGAGGCCTAGTGTATCTCCTATTTCTTCCTGTAGAGTTATCAGTGTGTCAGCTTTTATCTCCAGGTCGTTGATGCATTTGGAGTTAATTCTAGTGCAAGGTGACAAAGAAGGATCCAGCTTTAGTTTTCTGTAGGTGCTTAACCAGTTCTGCCAGCACAACCTGTTGAATAGGCTGGCTTTCTTCCATTCTATTTTTCTGGCTCCCTTGTCAAAGATTAGGTGGCCATAGGTCTGTGGTTTAATATCTGGGTCCTCAGTTCTATTCCATTGGTCTTCAGGCCTGTTCCTGTGCCAGTACCAAGCTGTTTTGAGAATTATAGCTCTGTAATAGAGTCTAAAGTTTGGAATTGAAATTCCTCTAGCACTGTTCTTTCTGCTAAGAAGTGTTTTTGCTATACGGGGTCTTTTATTATTCCATATGAAATTTTGGATTGCCTCTTCTATTTCTTTAAAGAATGACATTGGTATGTTGATGGGTATTGCATTGAATTTGTAGATAGCTCTTGGCAAGATTGTCATTTTCACAATGTTGATTCTTCCAATCCAGGAGCATGGGAGGTTTTTCCATTTCTTTAGTTCTGCTTTAATTTCCTTTTTTAGAGTTTTAAAGTTTTCGTCAAAAAGGTTCTTTACATTCTAAGTTAAGCTAATTCCTAGGTACTTTATTTTCTTTGAGGCTATCGTGAAGGAGTTTCTTTCCTGATTATTGCCTCGTTCCTCTCACTGCTGGCATAAAGGAAGGCAGTTGATTTTTGAGGGTTCATTTTATAGCCTGCTACACTTCCAAAGCTTTGGATCAGCTCAAGGAGCTTGGGAGTAGAGTCTGTAGGATTCTTTAAATACAGAATCATGTCATCTGCAAAGAGGGATAGTTTTATTTCCTCTTTCCCTACTTGGATCCCCTTTATGCTTGCTTCTTGCCTTATTGCACTGGCTAGGAATTCTAGTACTACGTTAAAGAGGAGTGGAGAGAGTGGGCATCCTTGTCTCGTTCCTGATTTTAGGGAGAATGGCTTTAGATTTTCACCATTAAGTGTAATACTAGCAGTAGGTTTCTCATACACAGCCTTTATTACATTGATTAAAGTTCCATGAATTCCTAGTTTCTCCAGAGCTTTTAACATAAAGGGGTGTTGGATCTTGTCAAATGCCTTTTCCGCGTCTATTGAGACAATCATGTGATTTTTGTCTTTGCTCCAGTTGATGTGTTGAATTATATTAATTGATTTGCGTATGTTGAACCAGCTTTGCCTCCCTGTGATGAATCCAGTTTGATCATAGTGTATAATTTTTTTGATGAGTTGTTGTAGACGGTTGGCCAGTATTTTGTTGAGAAGTTTTGCATCAATGTTCATCAAGGATATAGGTCTATAGTACTCTTTCTTTGATGAATCTCTGTCTGGTTTGGGGATGAGGGTTATACTGGCTTCATAGAATGAGTTTCGTAAGGAACCTTCATTTTCAATTTCGTTGAAGAGCTTGAGGAGTATTGGTGTGAGCTCTGCTTTGAAGACCTTATAGAATTCAGCTGTGAATCCATCTGGCCCTGAGCTTTTCTTAGGTGGAAATTCTCTTATTTCCATTTGTATTTCAGAGCTTGAAATAGGCCTGTTGACTTGGCTTAGTTCTTCTTGGTTCAGTGTGGGTATGTTAATATTGGCTAGGAATTCATCCATTTCATCTAGATTCTCAAATTTGTTGGCATAAAGGTTTGAGAAGTATTCTCTCATGATATTCTGGATCTTGGTAATTTCTGTTGTGATATTACCATTTTCACTTGCGATTTTGTTTATTTCGATATGCTCTCTTCTTTTTTTTGGTAAGATTTCCTAAGGGCTTGTCAATTTTGTTAATTCTTTCAAAGAACCAACTCCTTGTTTTGTTGATTCTTTCTATAGTTTTTTTGGATTCCAAATCATTTAATTCTGCTTTGATTTTAATTATTTGCTTTCTTCTACTGGGATTAGGGTTGGTTTGTTGCTCTTTTTCCAGCAGCTTAAGGTGGGACATTAATTTGTTGGTTTGGAATTTTTCCTACTTGTTGTTGTAGGCACTCAGCGCTATAAATTTTCCTCTGAGTACTGCCTTTGCTGTGTCCCAAAGGAGTTGGTATTTTGTGTGCTCCTTACTGTTAAATTTCATAAACTGTTGGATTTCTGTTCTGATCTCTTCGATGACCCATTGGTGATTCAACAATGTGTTGTTCAGTCTCCATGAGTTACAGGGTTTTCGTTGGTGGAGATGTGTGTTCAGTTCCAGTTTGATGCCTTTGTGGTCTGAGAGTGTGCATGGAATAATTTCTGTGTTTCTGAATCTGTCCAGGTTTGTTTTATGGCCTAAGATGTGATCTATTTTGGAAAATGTTCCATGTGCTGCTGAGAAAAACGTATATTGTGTTGTTGCTGGGTGGAATATTCTGCACATGTCTGTTAGATGTAGTTGTTCTATATAGTTGTTCATTTCTAAGTTTTCTCTGTTGAGCTTTTGCCTTGTTGATCTGTCCATAGGTGAAAGTGGTGTGTTAAAGTCACCGACAATCACTGTATTTCGATCTATGTATGGTTTCAGTGTAAGTAAAGTTTGCTTGATGAAGTTTGGAGCTCCGGGATTGGGTTTGTAAATATTTAGGATCGTTATGTCTTCCTGGAGGAAAGATCCCTTTAGTAGTATGTAGTAACCTTCTTTGTCTTTTCTTACTAATTTTGGTTTGAAGTCTATTTTATCTGATATGAGGGCGGCAACTCCAGCCTGTTTATGGGGGCCGTTAGCTTGATAGAGTTTATTCCAACCTCACACTTTCAAAAGATGATTGTTTTTTTGGGTAAGATGTTTTTCTTGAAGACAGCAGAACGATGGCTCTTGCTTTTTGATCCAACTAGACAGCCTATGCCGTTTAATTGGAGAGTTAAGTCCATTGATATTGAGAGTTAGGATTGAGAGATATTTATTAGTTCCTACCATTTTTAAAAGCTTTTATTTGGGCCTGTGTCTTGACAGTTCTTGTGGTCCTTAGGTGGTATGCTGTTTAGGTGCCATTTCTTTCCCTATATTGCCTTTATTTTGGTTTTCTATGTATAGAACATCTTTCAGAATTCTCTGTAGTGTTGGTTTTGTTGCGACATATTTTTGCAACTTTTCCCTGGAATGGAATGTTTTTATTGTTCCCTCAGTTATGAGTGAGAGCTTAGCTGGGTACAGTATTCTTGGTTGGTAGTTATTTGACTTAAGGGCATGACATATATGCTTCCAGTCACTTCTTGCTTCCATGGTCTCTGCTGAGTAATCTGGGGTTATTCTGATTGGTTTTCCTTTATAGGTTACTGAACCCTTTTCCCTGGCTGCCTTTAGGATCCTTTGTTTGGTTTCTACTGATCCAGTTCGGATTACGATGTGGCGGTGAGATGTTCTTTTCTGGTCAGGTCTGTTTGGGGTTCTAAAAGCTTCTTGTATCTGGATGGGCTTGCCCTTCTGGATATTTGGGAAATTCTCTGAGATGATTCCCTGAAGTATATTTCCAATACCATTGACCTCTTTCTCCAGACCCTCCTCAATACCAATTAGCCTGAAATTAGGTTTCCTAATTGTATCTTGGACCTCCTGAAGCGCTCTCTCATTTTTCCTAGATTTGGATTGACTCATTTTCTGTTCTTTCTCTGTAATAACTAAATTATCTTCAGCCCCGGAAATTCTCTCTTCTGCATTGTCTAACCTGCTATCAAAGCCATCCACTTTATTTTTCATCTCCCTTGCTACTAATTGCTCATTTTTGATGCCTTGCATCTCTTCTTTTAGATCATGTATGGATTTCTTTAGCTCCTTGATTTCCATTTGAGTGGTTAGCTCAGTAGCTTTATTTTCTTTGAACATTTGCTGGAGTTCGGTCACCTTTTTATTTGTGGATTCTATGAATTCATCCATCTTTCTTTGAACAGCCTTTATTATGGCTTCCTTTATGGCTCCTTCTTTTTCACTTATCACCTTGTTTATGGTTTCCTCTTGTTCAGATATGGCTTCCTCCCTTATCTCTTTCTTTATATTTTCACATTTTTCATTAATGATGTTTATCAATTGCATTTGTACAGCACTTGGAAGACTCTCCTGTAGGCTTGCCAGTGACTGTTCCATTGGCTGTTTACATTGGGTGGGGGAGGTGGGAGATGTTGTTTCTTGATTTGACATTTTTCTTGATTTTCTTGTTCTGCCCATTTGAAAATGGGAGCAAGATTAATACTAAACACGATTATACTTTTTCAGATATAACCAACCTAGACCTCTGTAGCTGGCAGACTCTAGATGTTCACAAGTTTTGATTGGTGTTTTCACTCTTTCTTTTTGTGCAGTTACTGACTAGTCTAATTATTCACTGATAAGCAATTTATATTCAAAACAATAAGCCTCTCAATCCAATCTCTATTGTCTTTAAGTCCCTCTGAGCCTAGAGGATAATTAAACACCTAGATATACAATGTTGCTCAACAGCCATCAAGTGTAGATCCATGCAGTATAAGGGTTGAAAGAGGAGCAGAGGTCCAGAGATAGAAAAATAGAATGAGAGAGGTCAGGGGGTAAGTAGGTAGAGTATTTGAGTACAAAGTTTGGAAAGTATTAGAATAAAACTTATGTGTTGCTGCGCGTCTAGCTTTTAGCCCAACCAGTGGCCTCACAGTGGACCATGGGATGGATCTGCGAGCTTCAGTCTGAGCGTGGTTGGAGGACGTTTTCCTGTGTTGCTTCCAGGGGCAGCCCCAAGCCAAGGGTCTGGGGATTGAGAGTTTTAGGAGCTCTCAGCAGGACCAGCAGGAGGCCCCTCTGTTCCCATGGGCGGGGCCCAGCTGGGGACGTGGGCTCCAAGGGTGGAGCCGTGCCTTTTTGGTTCTCAGAAGGAGAGCTTGGCTGCTGGTTGGCCCTTCAGATCCCTGCTGTGTTTCCACTGCTTTGTCAGAGTCTGTGACTGTGGGGGGTGCCCTCGGTGGTGTCTTGCTCAGGATTCCCAGCTGGAGGATGCCCCGCTCGAGAATTGAGGGGGGCAGATGCTTGCTCCTATTTACCCCTCTGTTGTAAGGCAGGGTGCCAAAGCCCTCCACTCTCCAGATCCAGTGGCTTGGGTGAGGAGCCTGGTAGGCGGGTGGGAGCTGGGACAGCTCCACCTCCCCTGGTGGGGTGCTGAGTCTTAGGGTCCGCCCGCTTGTCAGTCTCCAGTCAGCGGGCTGGGGGTTGAACCCGTTGGGCGGGTGGGAGTTGGGGCAGCCCCGCCTCCCTTGGTGGGGTGCTGGGTCTTATGGGTAGCCCGCCTGTCAATCTCCAGTCAATGGCCTGAAGGAGGGGGCTGTTGAGGGGAGGGACAGGATTCTAAGATCCTTGCCCCCCTGCTCCCGCCAGTCTTTCTCGGGCAGGGTGTTGGGGTCTGAGTTAAGTTCTATTGCTTGGCACCCGCTCCGCTTTCCCGATGTGTTTGGGGATGCGCTGTATTACTCACGCCTCTGCGTCCATCTGCGGGTGCTCCACAGTGGTGGGGAGTCTTTCACTCCCCTCGGGTCTCAGCCGCCGCCTGTGTTCTGCGTCTGGGTTCCGTTGTTTGCTGTTCTGGTTCCGCGTCTGGGTTCCGCTGCTTCTGCAGTTCGCTGGCCCGGTTCTGTGCTGGTTTCTGCAGCCGTTGGGCTCCCAGCCTGGTGCCCTCCACTGCTGCCGCTTTTCGTGGGTTAGAGGCGGTGCCCGCCCCCGCTTTCCCCGCGTGATGCCGGCGCCCGCTCAAGCCGCTTTTCGTGGCTTGGTAGGGCACCAGCTGCTTCCGCGGCTTTGGGAGAGAGGTGGGTATGTGTTTAATTCTATTCTAGCAATCGCTTTCTATACATATTTTGAATCTATCAAGGGATTGTTGAAGAAAGATTCCTTCCTCATGATTCAATTACTTCTTCCAAACCTTACTTCTAAATAATGTATGCATCAGGAACCATGCCTTTAAGTATGTGAACTGTCTTTTCCCAGTTATCGCAAATTGAGCTATTTCTATGCAAATTCCAGTTTTCCATCTAGATTTCCAAGTACACTATTCTACTCCATTGATCTACTTAAGAAATACAACATTATAGAACTATGCCTTCCTTCAATGGAAATGCTTTTTTTGGTCTAAAACTAGTTTAATGAATGTTTAAAAACATAATAAATTTAAATCTAGAATATTTTTCATGTATTTATTTCAACACAACTATGAATTGTATTTTTTGAGAACTATTAAAAACAGGAGCATCCGTCTTCATTTATTTTAGTTCTTGGATAATTTTTTTCAGATAATTATTACTGTAATTAATAGTAGGGTTATATTATATTCACCAGATAGAAGGTGTATTTCTTCAAAAGATGTTTATTACAGTGCTATTTACCATAGCGAAGATATGGGAGCAACCCAGATGACCCTCAGTTGATGATTGTATCAACAAGATGTGGTATTTATACATAAGGGAATTCTATGCTGCCATCAGACAGAATGACATCACCCCATTTGTAAGGAAATGGAAAGACTTAGGAAAAATCATATTTAGTGAAGTAAGCCAGACTCAAAGGAACATAGGCTCAATGTTTTTCCTCATTTGTCATAATCAATAGAAACCTGGAACTCTCCTAGCAGAGATTTACAATAGAGCAAAACCTAGATACATAAGGCCATATAGAATAATGCTAAATGAGAGGACCTCCAGGATATAGAAACAAAGCCATATAATTAGTGATCATTGTCCTCTATGCACTATGTTATCTTTCATCTCTTTTGCTGTCCCTTGGTTATCTCATATTGTTACAGAATTTTACCTTCTTATCTGATATATTGTATATATGTTTATCTGGTTATTTGAAGTAGGATAGGGAAGTGGGGGGAAAAAAGATGAGGGGCAGGGTTTGGGGAACGGGAAATAGGGACTAAAACATGAGTAAGGGAAAGGCTTTATTTTGTCCTTGCCAGTCCTGGGGCTTGAAATCAGCGCATGAGCACTGTCCTTGAGCTTTCCTTAAGGGTAGCACTCTACCTCTTGAACCACAGTACTATTTTCGGCTTTTTCTCAGTGTATGTGGTAATGAGGAATCAAACCCAGGGCTTCCTACATGTTAGGTGAGCACTGTACCACTAGGGAGTACTCCTGGCTCTTCACTGTAAATTTTTATGGAATATATTTCCCTATTGCTGACACTTGAAGTGAATGCAAAGATAAATTAATATTTAGCAATATTAAACCTTCTTTATGTGCTATTTGTACACATGTATGCATTGCTTAATAAATTTATTGTACTATTTTCCTGTTTGTTGTTTATTAGTTTTTTAGGTGCCGGTCCTGGGGCTTGAAGTCAGGGCCTGAGCACTGTCCTTGGGCTTTTTCCTCAAAGCTAGCACTCTACAACTTGAGCCACAGCAACACTTCCGGCTTTTTCTATGTATATGGTACCGAGGAATCGATCTCCGGTCTTTGTGCATGCTAGGCAAGCACTCTACCACTAGTCCAAACTCTTGGCCCCTATTTTCCTGTTTTTAAAAAATTCAGACATTAAACAAGTTTGAAAGAAATTACATAATTCACCCTTATATGCCGAACAACTACATTTTTCCTTTGACATTTTATACTGCTTTGTTTCTTTTTTAGCCAACTGACTGTATGTACATTGTACTCTGTCTTAAGTAAAACTGGATCATTTCTCTACCTGAGAAATTTTTAACCAAAGCAAAACAGCCTATTACAATGTGTTAAAACACAGAATGAAGGTACAAAAACAGACATATTAATTCTAGTTAGCATTGTAATTAGGATGTTACATTTTGAATTCACAATTACATTTAGAAAATCTCATGCATTTATGAGGTTTTTTAAGATACTGTTTTATATGTTTTAAAAGTTTCAAATATATTTTTATTACTTTTAAGTCATTGTATAAAGTAGTTGCCATTCACTGAAGTAGTTTATGAAGTCAGTCTATCTTGACCACTGTCACCTCTTTCAACACTCTCACTTACCAGTCCCACCATACTTGATCCCTTTAGATTGTGAATATAATGTTTTAACATTTAAGAAAGGAGTTCATGTGTACAAAGTTTCTTCATCTGTGTTCTCCCTTGAAAATCTTCACCCTTTTCAACCCACCATCTCCCTTATATTTCTTAATTCTGTGATACATTCTACAACTTCTTGTCTGCATTCTCCTTACTTCAACCTCATTGCTCTAACCCTGTCCCTGTAGTCCTGCCCTTTCCTCTTGAAAGTACCTACTTTCTGGTGCTTACTAGGTTAGCCTTTGAATTAGTTACTTTTTTTTAAAGAATTATACTACTTGCAGCCTCCCTAGATTCTATTATACTTCAGTTAATTCATTTATAATCACTTGGGTGCCATACATTGTGATTACTTCCAGATTTACAGGAACATTCTAGTTCCCACAAATGAAAGAAACCATACAAGCTGTGCAACCCTGGGTCTGGCAACTTCACTTAATTTTTCTAAGCCTTTCCATTTCCTTATGAATGGTACAATTCTATTCTTCCTGATGGTTAAGGATCATTCCGTGTGTATATATACACCACATTTTCTTGATCCTTTTTTCGATTGAGGGGCATCTGGGTTGATTCCATATCTTCATTATGGTAAATCATGTTGCAATATTTATAGTTGTGGTGATAGATTTACAGTGCTCTTCTTTGTGCTTTATAGGATAAATTCCCAGAAGTGGAATTTCTGAATCAAAAGGTAGCTCTATTCCTAGGTTTTAGCAGAAACTCCATACAGTTTTCCAAAGTGATTGAATAAGCTTATGTTCCCACCATAGTGTAATAGGGTACCCTTTTATTCATATCCCCACTAGCATTTGTTATTGTTAGTTCTCTCCCCCTCCTCTCCCTCCCTCCCTCTCCTTCTCCCTCTCCTCTCCTCTCCTCTCCTCTCCTCTCCTCTCCCCTCCCCTCCCCTCCCCTCCCCCCCTCCTCTCTCTCTCTCTCTCTCTCTCTCTCTCTCTCTCTCTCTCTCTCTCTCTCTCTCTCTCTCTCTCTCTCTCTCTGCTTGAACTCTGGGCCTAAGCATTGCCCCTGAGCTCTACCATTTGTGCCACAGTGCCTCTTCCGGTTTTCTGGTGCTAATTGGAGCTAAGAGTTTCAGGGACTTTCATGCTGGGCTGGCTCAGAACCATGATCCTCAGATCCCAGCCTTCTTGGTAGCTAGGATCACTGGCTCCAGGCTTTAGTTTTCTTAATATTTGCCCATACAACTGGAGTGAGATAGAATCACAGTGCTGTTTTGATTTGTATTTCCTTTATGCCCAGAGGCATTGAAAATTTCTCCATGTTTTTATGCCCATCCTTACCTCTTCTGAGAAGTCTTAATTACGCTTTTGTTTGTTTTGAACGTTTAAAGAAAAAAAATTTCCATTCCTTTTCCAGAGATCAGATTCATGCCTTATCCCATAGGTATTAAAATTTATTAGGTTTATTCAATATATAATTTCTAGGAAAATTTAACTGGATGAAATTGATATATTGCATGAAATAAAGTTTACATATACTATGGCATGAAGTCTGGATAAAAGAGCCATAAGCATAGAAGTATAAGATGAAATAAGAAAAATATATGCTATACATGTGTTTTAATCTCTTCTAAGAGGTTTACAAATTAAACTTAGTATTGTACTCACAAATTGGCTAAGGAAAGTAAATTTTAAAATCATTTAAAAATATTCATTGAGTTACATGAAAATGTTATTGTG